>NW_009597784.1:39798-63289 GCF_000690535.1 Cariama cristata | reverse complement strand
AAGAAAAAATAAAAAAATAATAATAATAAAAAAATCAATGGCACAACTGCACCATCGCTGGTGCTAAAAGGATCAGGCCCCTCTGGTGATTTCAGATGTTGCTCATTTACTCAGAAATTAATCCTCCCTCCCCTCATATTCAGAGCCACTTAACACCAACCAACAATTATGCCATCTGATCACTAAAAATAAAATAACTTTTCTTCTTTGTCTCTGAATGTATTCCTTCAGGACCCATTTTTTTCTGCTGTTCAGTAAGCCAGAGAGATGAATATTATGAGTTCTGGGTGTTTAACAAACAACATGACATGCCACACTCTTGAAGAATACAAGTGCAGGTCTTCAGCTTTCAGAACAATTGATCTCATTTGGGGGGTAAAAAGAAAAGGCATGATTTTAATTTGTTTAATCTTGTTGTTAAGTAAAAAATGTAGTCATAGTCACCATAATAGCATTGAAATACAAGTCATGCTCTGTCCAGAGAATGAACACTGTTATGTTTTAGAAGCAGTGTTGAAAAGATAAACTGCATTTAAAAAAAAAATAAAACACTGATGAAAGACAAGAATAAACGTTACGTTACTCTTGGTACATATGTAACAATTAGGAGCTAGGTCTAACAACCTCTATTCCCAACAATATCAATAGGATTACTGAGTAATCCTCAGAGGGTTTCAGGATCAGACAATAGTGTTCTGCTCAGTTTTCATATAACTACATATCTCAACACATCTTTCAACATCTTTAGCCAGAAAGTAAATTGGTTGTGTAGCAATTCTCCACTAAGGTAAAACAGAAAAGGCTGTCGTACCTCTCTGCACAGAAAGGCACCTTAATACTTAATGTGATTAATTGAGGGTAGATTAATGACTGAGTCAACAATAATTCCCGTACGGAGTGTTTGCATAGGAGTGTGTGGGTATGCTTGCAGTAGTATACTTGCGTGCAAAAATCAAACACAAAACCTGATCACATGTTCACAGCTGGAAACAGTGTTAGGCTTTATTCAGTAAGGTATAAGGCACTATCATTTAGCTCTCCCACAGCAGGAGGAAAAATGGTGCCACAGAAGAGAACTATCACATCAGACACACTCCAGGGGTCTCTTTTACCTACATTGTTCCTCTCCCAAATGTAGCTCTTTAAATTTTAAATAGAAAAAGAAGACACAGAAACATTGTGCAGTACAAAAATGTCACAGTGAAAAAATGTGGAAAACATTTCTCATTAAGCAAGGTAAATACCCTAAAGTTCACATGTAGCTTTGATGGTGCAGTGTGTGCCTTTAAGACTTAAAGAAACACCCACATCAAAGTGTTGTCTTAAGATGGTGGGGCTTTAGTTCAAACATAGCCAAGTTGTACAATAGATGATGTGGTGAACGTCTACACTATTTTTATACTGAATAAAATATGGCAGAAACACAGGCTGGACAGCACATTTTAAATTTGTTTCATTTTTTTGAGTTTAGAGAGGATAATAAGTGTATGTTCGTATTTTTATAGTGAGCTATGCCCAAAACATCAGCTCAGCCTTACACTTCTCTCTTGTATTTAAAATACTGCCTGAAATGCTCAGAAGGCTAAATACACAGAAACCTAGCAGAAACACTGGCAAAGCACAAGAATCTCGCAAGTGTAAATAAAAACAGAATATATTTTTTATTCTCAGTGTATTTTTCAAGGTAGAGAGCACATTCTGAGAATTCAGATCTATATCACTAAGGAAGAGATTTCCTCCAGAAGATACTCAGTATATTTCTCTCTCATCTTGCCTATTTGTGTACATCCATTTACCAACACAGCTTCACTGTGTGTTTTTTAATGCCAGCATGCACAGACAACAAACGTGTTTCTCTTCATGGCACACCTGAGCCCAGGCCCAGCTCCTGGGGAGCACGGGAGCCCCACTGCATCTCACCGCCAAGGGGAAGGACCCTGTGGTCCCCCCATCTCGTGCCCCATTGCTGCACCAACCGTGGGGAAACAGCTATGCAGAGCCAACGAAGGTGCTTTGGAAAGCAAGTGGGATTTCACCCAATAGAAGAATAAATGTTTCATGTAATCCAGAAGAAGCTGGCAGCACTCAAAAAACTTCAAATACTTTAACGTACAAATTTCAAGTGTGAATCATTATCAGAGCTTTCTAGCACTGGCCCCATTTCAGTGAGAATAGGCTTTGGGAAACAGTGGCTGCTTTTGAAAATCCCACCTATAGAATATTTCACTATTAGCATTAATACCTTTGATAGATGATCCCTAGGATTTTAACGATAGTGCCCTGAGCAACTATTGTTTATTTTTATATTTATCACATTTAGTGGAAATTGAAATACAGCTGAAGAAAAATAAACTGTTGTTCACATTGACTAATGCATTTGTTACATATCAATACAAGCTACTTGAAATGATAGACTGTGTAATTAAAAATAGAGATGAAAAAATGTAAAATTACTGTTTATCTAAGAGAGCTAAAAAAAGTTCATAAGAGAAATATTGTCAGAGTGTAAACATAAACTGTCAGACCTACCTTCTCTGGTATCAAATTCTGAATCAAAATACATCCATTAAACAAAGGTTTAAAGATAAATTATTTAAAAATACATCAATAAAACATTAAGCAATGCTGGTTGCTAAAGAAATATCCTACAAGGCCAGGCAATCATACCGTTAGATACCTTCCTCAGCCATGATGAAATCATAGAAGGAAAAAAAAAATACATAAACCACTTCATGTAGCTCAGTGATGTATTATTTGATAGGGAACACTTTACTGCGAGTGTCCATTAACTGATGCTTACACTGTAACTCACAGTATATGACATCCATATGAATCTCAAATGAATTCACTACTATCAATGCTGTTTAAATGAATACTGTGTGGATTGGGGCTCTTTTTTGAACAGATGCAATCTGTTCATGTATGATGAGCTATATCTGAATTGAAGGGCTTGCAGTGTGCTGGGTACAAGGAAAATACAGAAACTAGTACGAGAGGTTTAAGCTGGCAGCATTGGGAGATCAGGAAGCCTGTGTATGTTCTGTGAGATGGGAGGGAAAAAGCAACTGCAGAAGGTGACAAAAACCAGATCTTAGCAATGATATGAAGAGCAGTGGGAATGCATACGCAAAGAATAAGAACTGTTATTGTGTATTGACGGGAGAGAGAAACAATGCACCGGAGCGTGAGAGAAAGATGCTGCTGGAAAAAAAAAATTTTGGAACAGAAGGGAACAGCCTTATGGTGTGTAAAGATTAGGTAGTGATTGAGGACACGTTAGAAGAACAACCTGTGAGTTAGACTACTTGTGACCAAAGATAAAGATAACAAAAGGCCTGAGAAAAATGGCAGAAACAGATACAAACACTTGTTTCAGAGAGAACAGCATAGGGTTATTCTGGCACCCCAGGACAGGGATTTCCCTGAGAATGGCCCACAACCGCATAAGAGAACAGAAATCAAACAGGTCTGCCACACAGTAAGAACAACTTGGTTTTTTCATAACTAGCCAAGTGGAGAGCAGAAATAGTCACGGAACAGCCAAAGAGTTAGGGCTTAGTCCCACTACTTTTTATTCAGAGAGCCTGCCAACTGAGCTAATCCTGTAACCAGCCGTGCTGGCAGTCATGATCCAACTCTATAAAGTATCATTGGAACTGCTGCTGCCGCCACTTGTAGCTCCCACTGCTCGTTCGTCACTTCATAGTATTTCTAAAACAGATTGTCTTGGACTTCGAAGAGTTTACTCAACAGGGAGACAAGCAAAGAAGAAGGAAAAGATGTTAAAGTTCCGCTAGTGATACGGCTCAGAAGTAGGTCTGATTAACTTGTCTGTCAGAATTGATACGCCACTTTTTAATGAGCATGTTGTTTGGGGGATTTATTCCCCATAAATGCTGGCTGACGTAGAAACAGAGTAGGTAGCCCAAGCAGGCTGACCCACTCTCTTTCTCCGTCAATGCAAACACACGCACACACACAAAAGACTGAACTGCAACATGAAAGTGGCAGTTGTCAGGAGAGAAGGCTTTGTACCGGTTTGTTCTGTCTAGGCCATGAGTGATTTCAGTTTTACATCAATCCTCAGTGATCAAAATAAACGTATTTACAGCGAAGGGCAAAAGAAACACAATACACATAGGAGAGTGATATCCCCTGTTTCGTTAATTTTCGGGGGGGGGGGTGGGGGGGGTGGAAGAGACCCAGATCTACTCTATCTTTCCTGCGTGCCTCCATAAATGCACAATTTGTGCCAGCATTTTTAAAAATTGCCTTCTGCCTTTCTTTTTTGATGTTTTCCAATGTTTCTGTTAAGGTAGCTACTTTCTCACAGAGACACATGCCAATCATCTCTCAATCTTCCCCCTTCCTTGCCAGAACAATAAGCAGAAGTTTTGAAACTGCCATAAAATAAAGCCTGTTCAAAAATAGTGTTTGATACTGAGCTCAACAAGGTAAGGCCTGGAGTAGCTTGCCTGGCCATCACGGGTTCACAGTCTGAACACAGCTCTGACATACTTTGTCTCCCTGGTTTTGAAGACGGCAATACTGGATCATTATTGCTTATATTCTCTGCTCCACGGGCCGCTCAGCTCAAGTACCCACTGAAGTTATCAGAAGAGCTTTGCGTAAGGTCTCCAAGACTGGGACACCCCAGCCACATCTACACTAGCAGGTATCGCAGTCCACAAAAAGCATCTCTCTGGGGTGCAACAGCTGATGCTGAGGACCCCACACACATTTTGGGGCATTTACTTGAGAACTGATAGGTCTTAAAACTGAATGCCCATGAGCGGTACATGCGTATGAGGAGTGTACCTTTGTGCTTGGTTTCATGTAGTTCATGGCCAGTCCAAACTGCTCCACACCATGAAACAAAGTGTGGGATGCGGGGCCAACAGGAGATGCGCTTCAAAAGCACGCTCCTCATCCCCACCAAAACCCTGGAGTGACGACACCCGGTTTGGGCTGTCAGCCTTTTTGTACAATTCAGTTAAACTGTTTCATACCATATTTTAAAAAATCTATGAAATCATTGAAAAAACTGAAACCTAGAAGGGGGAGAAGGGGAAAAAAAAAAAAAAAAAGATCCTAACTGTTCCATAGTTAATGCTACATTCAACAGTAATTACTTAACACATACAAAGCTCAATCGCATAACCTACAATTCTCCCACTTTGTGTAGGCTCCTTTGCTTCTACTTTAAATAAAAGAAATTCTTTTCATTTTGTCAAGAAAACTTTTCTCTACCTCACTACTGCATGACAAGGGAACAGATGGCAATTTAAGGGGAGAATTTATGAGAGCCACAATCTTAATGTTGCATAAAGAAAAGAAAAAGACTCGCATCAAAACCACTGACAAATGTACTTGCTAATATTAATGCACTCCCCATTCATCCAATATGCTTCCTAATTGCTTTTCTGTACATAATAATGTGGCACCTGCTGCTCAACATTGCAAGCGCATCAGGATTTCTCCAAAGTCAAACAGCTCTGCAACTGGCCCTCTCCCAGTGATAAATGTAGAGCACTGTATCACGCACAGTTCCTGTCAGTGGCATAATTAAAATTTTATACTTACAGAAAAAGATAGTAAACAATCAGTTCTTAAATGGATTCACAAGAGGAACTCTTGTTACAGCCAACTTTATAATTAGTATGCATCATGTAATGCTAATATACCCATGACAAGAAAATAGGAAAAATGTAGAAACTCAGTTGTTCTCTTTAATGCAATGTTAAACTACACCAAAAA
This sequence comes from Cariama cristata, assembly GCF_000690535.1. Taxonomy (NCBI): domain Eukaryota; kingdom Metazoa; phylum Chordata; class Aves; order Cariamiformes; family Cariamidae; genus Cariama; species Cariama cristata. The sequence continues at coordinate 57,532 of NW_009597784.1, read as the reverse complement.
AAAAATGAAAGCAATCAGCCTATTGTTATTTCAGTCTTCTATTTCTGCTCTTCATTTTCCATTGAAAAGAGCTCGGCACATTTTGCACTGGAATGATGGTCGCTCCCTAGTGCCACATCTTTGGAATTTTCAAACAGCCACCAGGATAGGTTTCAGCTTTATGATGTTTATTCATTTTAATTTTACATTAGACAAAAAAATGTAATTTATTTTTAACAGAGTTAGGGCCAAAACACACAATCTTTATTAGCTGACAAAACTCCCACCGACAAAGATATCCAAAACATTTAAATGTATTTTTCTGCCGATGTAGTTATGCATCACCCAAAATGTGACATGCTATGAGCAAAAAAAATAAGCATTCACATCAAGTGTCCTAAATTAAGTCCTGAGCCTGACAATATTAAGCAGAACTGAGATGCCATATGCTTTCTGTTTCACAGTGAAACTGCTGTATATCTATCTGATACAGAATACACATATATATTTGCATAATGCATGGATACTATGTACATTTCAGATTATAATCTGAGTATTTATGATAAAATGTCAGTCTGCATATATGCACCTTACATATATTTTTGCTTACAAATATGCTGTTTACACTCGTGCATGCTCATTCAAACATATGCACATGCATACTCTTTTGCTTAGTTTTCTAATGGTTTTAAAATAATTTGATAGAATAATTTTGGAAACATAGCTATGTAAGAGTCTGCTCTGCCCCAAAAAGCCATACGCTGTATATGTGCAAGTCTACAATAATTTAGTGCTCCAAAGCTTAAAGTAATATGCATCCCAAGACATGTATTTTTAACTAAATCAGTGGTTTGCATTTTTAAATGCAAGCTAGGTAGTATATTTAAGAAACTTTTTTTTTATTCACGGCTTCTATTACTTTGATTCGTAATAGTATTTTAATTATCTTGTGAGAAACAGGGCGGAAAAATTATCCTATAGCCTATTCAAAAAAACATTTTAGAATACTATTATTTATGATATTACCAGACAAATCACAAGCATGGGTTTGCAAAACAATGCTTCCATCCTTTTTTAATGGAAACAAGATGCAAAAATAATCTAGAGGAGAAATATTTTCCGGAGCAAAATACAAAAAATTATTTACTTTTTACAAATGTCAGTGAAATATAATACATGCTTGGAATATGTGTTGGCAGGGAGACAATTCAAAATGCACCCGATTCACAAAGACATACTGGTAGCCTGCTTAGAGTATAATAGCCAAGATCTAAATCTTCTTTATCTTCACTTGGTGTGATGATGTGCATGCCAAAAATTAAAATACCCTTCCAAATCACTGCTGCTGTGTTACAGAGAGGTAAAGGTTTCTGAGCTGTGAGGCAATCCAAAGGTCTGAGACATACTTGCATTTACACAGTGCTGTGCTTTTCAAACAAGAATTGTGGAAGATTATCTCCATTTATAGCTTCAACGTTTTTATTGAGAGTGCTATTTCTTCAAAGGAATATTGTAGAACATCTTTAAAAAATGTTCAAGAATCTGAAAACATGAACAGCAATGAATCCACTTATATATAAACATACTCAGTGTCCGCCTAACTAGAGCTATCAAAAGCTTCATTCTTACAAGCAAGTGAAAAATTCTGAAGTCAGACTCCTATCACTTAGTTACAGAAATGGCCCTATTTCAAGGGTCAGAACTGCATCATCAAAAAAAGAAAAAGCAAATTTTTTTTTTTATTCTTTTTTAATGTAAATTCCCACGAACAAGACGGTCATAGGGTGTAAAGGAAATCTGGAGGTGACCTCCAGTATTTTATCCTGAAGACGAATAGAATAACCACTGGGTTACAGATATTTGGAAAAATTTATCATTTCAGCCTTTAGTAATCTGGGAGAATATGGCTATGTAAAAGAAAAAAAAAAAAGAAAAGAAAACAAAACAAACAAAACCCCTACAACTCTAAGAATTCAAACAAGGGAGCAACGTAATCTGTGCCTGGGAATACCTTTTATTGCTAAAGGATGAAACTGGCTCACAGCACACATCAATGCAATCTCCTCCACACTCCTAAAGTTTTCTATATGGATTGTGACAAGGAAGAGCAAGGGTTAGTACGGGCTATGGGGAAGGGGGACAAAAATAAAATAAATTTTAAAAACCCTGCCTTACCAGTTTGTTGTCTGTGATGGGAAGAGCCATTCATGCAATTCTCATCCCAAGACAAAGCTAGGAACCCCAACAAACTTTGACACTTAATTGTCCAAAAGTCCATTCAAACAGATCTGAATGTTTCCAGGTGGAATGAGAGCGCACATTCACACAACAGGTTGGAGTGGGGCAAATTCCTGCCTGGTGTAACTTCACAGCCACTGATTGAACTCCATCCAGAATAATTTTACCCAGTAAACATAAAGAGATGATCCCTTTTCACCGCCCCACTAATCCTGCTCTCACTGCTGCTAAAACGCAAACTCCCACTGTCTTCAGTGATGCAGAATCTGGCCTTCTCTAAAGATCTCCACAAATTCCTCCCAATATTCTAAAAGTGCTGTATGGACAGAAGAAAAAATGCCTGTTATTCTGCATCACTCACAAAGGCTTTTTCCAGTGAACTAGAACAGGCAGGGACCGGCTTTTCCTATGCAAACAACAGGGAGCGGCACTGAAGTATTGGGTATTTCCCCCCCTGCTTTACCGGATCCCGCTCAGCAGGGAACATTATACTTTAATGCAGATTTCCTGGATTTCCAGCAAAATCCCTCGTCGATTCCCCGTACAGTGTACGAAGGAGTCAGACAGCATTTGCAGTTCTATTAAGCACCATTTTAGATTAACCCAACTTCCATAACCTACATAATATAACACATAAATATTAATACATTATAGTTATTTCATCTAATTAGCTTTTCATTGTTTTAACCTAAGTGCAATCTCACATCATGTTCTTCAGTTCTCTAATACTGGATGTACTCGGCACAATATGATAAATGAAAACATGTACTAAGCTAATTAAAACATAGTTAAAAATCTGTCTTAGCAGAAGCCAAACTGAACCCCTCAGTCTCTGGCAAAGACCATTTTTTAATTCTGATGATATGACTTCATGTCACTGCAAACTTCTTCATATGGAAGAAGCTCCAGCTTGTATTGAATGTGGCAGCCTGCCTGCTTAGAGGACAAGCTGGTATGAATGTAGCATCCCAGATCTCCTCTGAAGAGAGATTCAAACTCAGTGTCCCAGCCTTGACCTTCAAGGCCTACCATGATGCGTCAGGCTGAGACTGCGGCAATACTTACCCTTTCCAAACAGGACCTCTCCTAATAAACTCATCGGCATACACTCTTGTGAATAAATTGTGGGCTTCACAATATTTGCAGATTTCCCTGGGGTATGACTGTGTCTGGTGGCACGCTGACCAGTGTATTAGCTGGGGCTCAGCACTTCACCAAGCACAGTCATACAGCACCTGGCTCAGACATGACTTCCACATGGTTAGCTTGAGCATGGGCACGACCCGGCTGGCGTCCCTCTGCAAAATATCACATTGGCCTATATTTTCTTGTTGGAATCTGTTTAATATCAAAAAATTACAGTTTTCCTTTAGAAATGGAACAAAAAAGTGGAAAATTTTCAGCCCTCTTGGTTACACAGAAAAACTGAAAGTATGTCCCAAGTATATAATTCAGAAGGTTAAAAAAAAAAAAGGTAAAAAACCCCAACATCAACAATGTATTCATTAAAAAAAAAAAAAATTCAGGTGATTTGCAGCCCTACCTCATGATTTTTTAATGCTTGGGTTTCCAATATTGTAAATGCTATCATAAATAATAATAAAACTTTACAGCAACAACAGCGATGCCTGTGAAGAATAGGAAACGCAGATTTTTTGGAAGAAGGGCCACAGGTCTGGAACATACTGTCACAACTTATTAGAAAAGTCACAAATTTGCTACATTCAGGGTAATATAAGACCCATCACTTCACAGTAGGTTCAAATGCCTCCAGGACAGGGGTAAGAAGAGATGAGAAATTTTAAAAAACAAAAGAAAAAGAGAAACAAAGTAAAATAGTTCAACTGAGTGACTAAGTAACCATTCTAGTGAAATATAGATAATCTCTTGCAACTTCTCACAGAGCGAGGAGATATTGCAAAAACATGAAACATACATTTTCCAATTTTTAAATGTTTCCTTACAAATATCTTCCCACCTTAGAGAGTATTTTGAGTGCTTAAATTTAACTTATGCATATACATACATCGAAGTCACTCTCTAAATGTTAAGCATATACCTAAAGCATTGCTAAACACGGATACCCCTCCCAAATAAACATACTGTTGGGCATTCTTAAATACCTTCCTGGGCTGTGACCTTCGCTTCTTTGTGGTTACTTGCTGCTGGTACACGCGACTGACCACTGATGGGACCTTCAACAGGACCTCTATGGAGTGTTTTCCAAAAAATCTATTCTCCCTTTCTCAAAGCAAATACACTCACACAAATATTACCACTTAGTAAAATTCTTCTTTGGCAATTCTACACCTTTTAGGATTTTCGAAATTTTTTTTTTTTTTTATTTAATCCTGCCCCCAAAAACACACCATGCAGTGTAAATATGAGCTCAAATTTACAAGATATATAGCAATAAAATACATGCATTTAGAAGTTTAATCTGCAAAGGCTCTTTCATATACATTTGAGGGGGACTTCCTATAAGAATAAAGATGTGAGGGAAGAGGCCTTTCCTTCCGATACCTTCCAGGAGTAGGTAGAGCAGACAGAAGACTCTTGTCAAGTAATCTTTCTGTCAGACCTGTTATCTTATTACCCCGTCACAGGGTAAATGAAGGTTGGGATATACTTTCCCAGTCCATTAAAAATACGTTATTAGCCAATCATATTTTACTATGCCAAGAGGAAAAAAAAGGCAAGCAAAACCCTCACTTTGACAGATTTTTCCCCACATTAGTCACAAAGCCTTGAAAAAATTCTAGAGGAACTGCTACTTTCAAACTGATTCAAAATGTGTTGTAAAATTATTATAACACATAAGGAGTGCAGTTATTTAAGGTAGAGCCTTTCATGTCAAACAGTGTTCCTTGTCAAAGCAAGTGAGTCCTCCTTTAGGTATCATACTGATAAAATAACTATATGATATTTTACCATTTTATATGGACAATGATTCAGAAAAAATGTTTTTCATGTTATTATTATTAAATCCATATTAAATTTCTTATGTGCTGTGTGTCATTTTCTACCAGCTCTGCCATTAACTCCATAACAGCTGGTGCTAACTGTACTAAATTGTAACATAATGAGCTCATGTATTGCTAGCAATTACAGAGTTAAGTTGAATACATCCTCTGAGTACAAAAATAAGCCTGCTTCCTATCTAGCAGTAAATTAAAGGTAACACCTGCCTTATTTTAAAATTGCCAACGCTTTATAAATAGATATAAATATATATAATACATATAAAATACATACATATACAACAGCAACAAAGGAAATCATAACTGAAACAACTTCTCGAAATCTGTTTGATTCCACTATAACTATCTCATGTTTGTCACATGCATCACCGCAGCAATTCATTTAAACCCTGGCTGTGCATTTGTGGCTTATGTCATATGGTAACTACAGTGTTAAAAGTTAAAAACCCTAAAAGTAAAGATCGTGCATGGTTATTTGTTTGCTACACAATTTTGCTACCTAATTTCTAGATCTTGCGATTTTAACATCATTTTGGGATGCGATGCTACTACTGGATGCAATTCAGGAAACTCTTTAATTGTGGGCACTGATCCTCCCCACATTTGGTTGTTTCAGCTGCTTTTATGAAGGAGACAAAGGACAAAAGTACAGTGTATATAAAACAGCCAGGTCAGGAAACGATGAGAGGTTCTGGACACCACAGGTCCAACCCAGGACATAGACTGGAGACAAAAGGAGGTGCCCCCAGCACATTTGGGGGAGCATGGCATGGTTCCCATCAGTCCTGCCTGCAGAACTGGGGCTACAGGCTCAGCAGAGGCAGCAGTTCCCAGACACCAGTCACATCGGTAGAGCCACAGAAACATGAGGCCAGACAGCAATCCTTTCACCTGCTGCTTGTGACAGTAATACCTGTGAACAGCACAGCACACATTTGTCCTAAAGGACAAGTCCTAAGATCCTAAAGGAGACATCATTTGGCAGGAACCCTGTAATACCAATCTCCCTCTCAATCTTCCAGTCCCCTTCTTGGGATCCATAATGACAAAGAGGGACTGTAAAGAAAAAGAACGTCTCACAGCTTAGGAGTCTGCTTGAGGTCCTCAGAGGCACAATACGGCTACCCTGCTTGGTAACTACCATATATGCTGCGGTATCAGAGCCACTGCACCCACATAATGTACATCTCTCTTCCATCTCATCGAGGGATGAGATCACAAAGCACTGCATCTCTCTCACACGACATGAAATACCAGTACCTTTCAAGAAAGAAAAAATGCATGAGTCAAAATAGCCTTGTGCTGAGGCTATTTCAACAGCTCTAAGGGGGTTGCTCACCTCCTGTAGTGTGTTGTGTACAGGTACAGGAAAAGAACCGAGGTCCAGGGAAGAGCTAGCGTTTGTGATCAGATGCCTTCCAGACAAGGGCATCATGACATGATACCATCACTTGACTCCAACAGTGAAATAGCATAATATCTTGCTATCATTTTTTGTCATAAGCTAAGAACAAAGAAAGGAAACGGCCCTTTCTTAACATTAAAGATGTCATACCTGATCTCTGGGAATACAAATAATGCTCAGAGATCTGCAGGACCATACTAGACACACTAGCAAGAACCATTAAAAGTGTTGGTAATCGTGATACAAAGGTCTTTCACTGAGAGGAGGGGTCCATGGTGGACCATGCCATGAATGGGCTCACCAGATGCTGCCCACTCTGTTGGGATGAAATGTCCTGTTGTCCACCACAGGCAACCCCTGCACCTGCCACGGAGGAGGATTCCTTCACATTGCTTCACGCTTTACGTTACACACTTTGTCTGGCTTGGATACTTCACCAACTACAAATTCAGGTTGTCTGCTAGTAAACGGATTTACCTCACAGCTGTTTAGAGCAAAAGTGATAAAGAAAATATGTTCCTCAAAAACACAGTTCTCCCAGTTCCACGTCATCACCCACTGGTCTGTCTTCCCTCTAATGATGAGTTAAACCAAGGTCCCACGTCACAAGGGAGAAAGACAACAGCAGAGCAATTAAGCAGCTAGTGCCAAAGATTGGACATGATGAGACACCACGTCTGCATGATCGTGAAGCGAATATACCTCTACTGCTATTAAAATATTACTAATTCGTTTTAAAGTGAGAGCGATGGGCTTGTATGAGAAAGATTCTGACTTCAGACACAGGTTCTCTATACAAAGTTTTCTTCATCTTGGGCCATTCATTTCAAAACAGACGACACGTGAAGTAAAGCCGTATCTCTCCAGGACAAGAACAGCGGGGTCTGGCCCCACAGAGTCCCATGTATTTAGGGAAATGCCTGCTGTTACAGAGAGAGCATGACTGCTGGTTGAAAGAAGCTTTTGTCCCTATAAGAAGAGTTTATAAGAGTAAGCAAAGTTATAGTGCATTTAGGGCGGAAAATAAATTTTTGATTACTCTAAAATGATACATCTGTGCATAAGTATATACAAATCCATATACTGGAGTGTTAGTCCGTAAAATAAATAACAGTATTTCCTTCTGGATTGAAACCCAAATTTTGATAGTCCTCAGTCTTACTTAACATGTGGAGTATTGGGTTAAACCTTTTTAAAGTGGCTACTAAGTTTGCGTTCCTCAAATTTCAAGGGCATAATCAAAAATGCTATTTCTGCTCCTGATTTCTGAGGAGGGGTCAGCACTTTCAGGAAAATGACACCTTTGGAGAGCACCCAAATTGGGCATCCCAAATCTGAAGTCATTGAACGCATGTACCATTTCTGCAATTCCGCAGGGTCCAGGTTACTGCAATGGTTTCCAGCATCTCTGTGCCACTCTTACCCAATGCCAGTGTACTTAACAGGCTCCTGAAACAAATCTCAAGCATGGCATTTGAGATCATGTTTCTTATCCATCATTATGAACCCATTAAGACTTTCTCTGAATCAGTCCAGCAGCTTCCCTGGCATCATCACCAGAAATTAAAGCATTTCGCCCTTTCTTTGATGGAACTTCACAACTCTGCCTCTTCCCCATCCATCTACTCACATTTTAATGCATCACTGGTAGCCTACGTAGCTTTGATAGCTATGACAACTCCCAGTCTGCAAGGCCACAATCTCCTCTCTCAAGTCCTTCCTTTAGAATCCTCTCTGCCACAATGTTTATAAATAACCACCTAATTCCTTACAGCCAGCTGGGTGGAATCTGGCCTTTACTGCATACACACATATAAAATATTTCTTTAAAATGTAATGAAGATAAAAATATAAGGGAAGGAGGGTTCATAAGAAGAAAGAATATGTTTTATTTAACCAGTTGATATAGTTTGAAAAAGTGGACATGTTCCTTCCCTGGCTATATCAACTCATTTGTTAAATGAAATTACTTAATCCTTCCATCTCTCACATCCAGAGGGCAACTACAGCAACAGTCCTACTGTAAAAATGTATACATTTTACTGAAACCCTCCTCTTACACCAGTTAGCTGTCATTTATGCTCCTGCCACATAAAGACTCCACAGCAGGAAACAGTTCTTCACGTACGTAGTGCACATAAGGCAATCAACCTCCACTTTGGTTTAAAAATTTAGATGTTGCTGAAGCAATACAGGAAAAAATATTACAACAGTCTTGATACTGTATAAGCATTCAATAAACAGAGGGATACAAACATATGAGCGCATATTAAAAATATACACCTGCGTATTATCCACGTACATGTATACATGCCCAGATCATTACATAAAGTGACATGTGGGAATATTACAATAATGATGATGATGAAAGAAGGTATATTATGCTGTGGGTAGGGGGCTATATGCATGCTTTATTTGCTTGAGTTACAGTGAGTTGTGACTGGCTACGACATTTGACCATACCGCAGTCTCCAATAAACATAAAACAAAGTCTATACTGCCCCTTTAAAGACATGTTTTTCATTCATTCCATAGGACTGAAATGTGTCCTAATGCTTCTGAAGGGTTTTAATAAATATGAGTATGTATAAAATGCTGCTGATGATTCAATTACTAAATCACTAGTAACAGCTGTAATGCTGTGATCTCTTTTGAAATAAATTATGTCACAGTGATTACCTAAAAAGAAAGGTGCATTTCTCATATGATGTTGTATGATGCATTATAGATTAAATAGGGTGCGTACTGCGTATTTATTCTACAGCTTGCATTTAGTGGAAGTGGGTAGAACATATAGTTGAGATATACCCGTGTCATTTCTATTATACCGTATGCACATTCGTGGGAAGGCCACACATATACTTTTTTGATTCCTATGCTAAATTTGCTCGTTTCATCAGTCAACATTTCCTTTTCTTAGGACTGATCAAGGCTTTAAGAAAAACCAGGGGTTTAGTCTCTATGTTTCATCCAGTGCATTATCATTGTAACATTAATCTTTCTGGAATGGATTTCATTTTATCTGGTTGCATTTCATGGCAATGTAAAAGTATCAAAAATGCACTTTGATTTTCTAAGGGAACATTAGCACCTAACATTAGTAAGAGTAGAAGTAAAGCTCTTGTTCTAAATAAATTTAACAGACATGCTGGCATCAGAGGGAGAGCCATAATATGACTATGCCTTTATTTTTGCATTAACTGATTTTTTTTAATGTGTTTTTTTTTTTTCTAAAAAGAGATTCTGTGCCAATAGGATAAGGGGGTGCTGCTTCAGGAAAGGATACTTCCCACTTAAAGAAAGTAGAATGTATTTTCATTGTTAGAAGTAGCAATGAGTAATTTCCCTCAAAACAATACACCGTAATTTATACATGCTTTAATGGCAGTTTTTAGAGATGTAAGAAAGTAATAAGGCACTGACGATGTCCAGTTGACTATAATACAGAAGTCATTAAAACACAATAGAAGTTTTCGTAAGAGTTTAAAAAGGAAAACATAGAAGAAATAACTAAAGGAGAGTAGAAGAAAAACTCCTCCATTAACTGTGTTACTGTAGGGGTTCCTTTGACTGTGTTAAGGTCAAACGCTAAGGACTATGAACAACATAAAACAGTCTTTCTAATATTATAAACATACTTTCAAACACTCTGTTAAACTTTCCAACCACTGGCAAAAAACTTTTATCAACTTTATGTCTTAAAAATGAGACTTTTTGTGGCAGGCCTCTACAGATCAGTATAAATTCAATCCAATTTAAAGCACAGTAACGATGTGGGCAGTCTCAGACTATTACTTTCAATGGGATAGAGTCCCTAAGGATGACATAGACTTAGTCCCATTGAAAGTAATGGGGTAAGCAATCACATGCCATTACTTTCAAGGAGACTCAGTCTATACTATCCATAATAACATGGTAATATAAATCTGTACTGACTCATCAGCATGAAGAATGAAAATGTAAAAGAATGGCAAAGCGGCAAACGTGCACCCTGAGACAAAAAACAGCCCCTTGGTTTCTCTGCATCCATAACTCATCAGTGTTGAAAGTTTATTACAGGAGAGCTAAAAAGGCATATGAACGCAAGGTGAGACGTTAAAACCAAGATGAGGCTTCACCATTTTACAGTATTGTTAGTCTTCACTGCCCCCCTCCTTTTTTTCTTTTTTTTTTTTTTAAGTACTCTACAAATAGTTCTAGTCCTTAAAGTCCTCTATTTATTTTTTTTGTTTCCTAAATCCAGCAATATGAAAAACATTTGTTCATGGAGAATGCCTCTCTATAAAGCCATTTATTTTTCATTTTTTCTCAGTGTACAACACAGACAGCTACAAATAGCCTCTGCAATCTTCCACTCTGCAAATCAAAGACATTAATAATATATTAAAAGGATAGATAATTCCGAGCAGGTGGACAGGGTGGTGATTGATCCATTACTGTGCAAATACCTTGGTAATGGCTTGTAAAAACTTAAGATCCACAAAACAAAGAGATAACAAAGCTCCACCATTAAGACAGACACCCATTTATGGCTAGTAAATTTTATACAGATTAATAGAAAAGACCAACTCAAATCCTCCTCTTGATCTGACAATAATACTCGAGTTAGCAAGGCTCAACAGTAAAAGCCATCGGTAAAAAGTAAAGCAGATCACCCTGCCTTGTGCCTATGGAGTAGATATGATGATTTATTTTGATGAGGAAGTTGCCACAATTTTCAGTAGACAAGCCAAAAGCATTTCTGCAATATTCACACAATATCTCAAGTCCCTCTGCTGACCTGCCAATATCTTTACAAAAAATAACCCGAATAAGAGTACCTAGTTTGCATATAAGCCAACTTTTTATTTCCCATTTCCTTCCACCTTCCTGGGGAGTTAAAAAATATGAATATAGATGTTTATGTATATATATACATATATATATTAGAACATTTCTTCCCCGATGGAGTGATGGAAAAGAAGTCCTCTGGCTACTAAGCAGGAATTGAGGATATTGAATCTTTGCATTCCATAAATTGTTTAAAGGATAAAAGCTAGAGCAACTCACAGGCACCCGAAAAGTTTGGATAAGAATCACAGCTAGTGTCACTCATTTCAGTCATGTAACTGTTTTTGAGAGAATTACATTGCTGTGATGCAGTGAAGCAGAGTTTAGTGGCTGTCAAGTTATAATTGTCAAGGAAAACTCTAATCTTGCTGAATCCAGAATGGATTCTGATACAGGGTCAGGAGGATAAACCATGTTTTGAAATTAAACTCTTGCTCTGAATCACCAAAAAAATTCTAATACAAAATTTAAAATAATATAACATAAAATAGCATAAAGTAAAAACATAAGTACGTAAAAAATAAATATATAAGTACTATCTGAAAGTTGTTCTATAATGGTAATTCCTGCTTTGCAGGAGAGGTGGACATGAGCTAAATTTGGTTCAACTTTAGGTATACAAAACCTCTATAGCTATCACAGAAGGTTTGCTGCAAGAATTGAACCCTAATTTTTTCATCCCATAATAAATCTTTCACTGTGAGGCTACTTCGTCTGCGGACCCATTGCATCTTTTAATACAGCTTCTGCAAATGCCATTTTCTCTAAAATTCTCAAATCCCTGTAGTTAAACAGGATCTCTTACTGAAACCACTGTTGATTTGACTGTTGACACTTCACCAATTTTAGCTTGCTCTTGTAAGTGAAGAACTAGGCCAGTTCTCAAAAGGGCATATTTTAAGATATATAATCACAGCAATTTCACAAGCATAATATTGTTATACTGTAAACATTTGAATACACCACCAGTTTTATCTGCTCTTTCCAATAGTATAGAAGATGGTGCCTTGTGCGTGTCATAATTCTGATGCTTTAACCAATTGCCGCCTTTCCTTCTTATGACTATAGCCAGATTTCAGCACCACCACACTAGCTAAAATGTATAATGAAGAAAGAACCAATGGATTAAAACAATCTTGACATGACATTTCCCTTCTTGATATATATGTGTATATATATGCACTGCAGTCCTTCTCCTTTCTCTGCCTTTTTTTTTAAGTAGCAGTTTCCTTTCCTTAAAAAAAAAAATATCTTTAAAAGAAAAAGCAGAAGAAAAAAGCTCCTTTCAAGGAAAGGAAAAAGAAAACAGACTATGATTTTTAAAAATCATTTAAACACTTTTACTGAGAGAAAAATACTATCTCACCATATGAAGTACTGAAATTAGACTACAAACAATTGTAACTTTGAACAGGACCCATTTACTCAAATCTCTAACAGTGCGTGTGTACAACACAGGTCTTAGTAGAGCAATAGGATTTTTTTTTTCCAAAAGTATTTTTCTGTCTGTTTGTGCACTTGCGTCTTTGTAAACAATTTTTAAGCTATGAAAAAAAGCTTTGACATGCAGAATCACATTTATAGAAACAGTTTGTACTGAATAAAAATACATTTCATATACGGTGAAGAATAGAAAAGACTATGTATTGTATTAAAAAAATGAAAGAATTGCACTTAAGTGATTTTAATGTTATGTATAATTTCATAAGTAATAATTAATATGGACAAAGGTAGCATATGAAAATTGCCAACTTGCTTAGAAAATATGCTATAGCATATATATAGTACAGCACAGCTGTACTATTCAGTTGTGTATTGCATCACACCATAAAATTAGATTAAAACATTATAATGCTCTTAATAGTCTTTTCTTATGAAGTTATGAAAATGATTGCGCAAACACGAAAAAATTAAATCAATCAAAACTAATTTTCCTGAAGCATTTCCCCCTCCTTTTTTTTCAAAAAAACCCAAAACAACACAAAACCAGGAGGTGTACACAAGTTCCTAGGAGGATGTGTACACCTTTCTGCTACTGGTACGATAATTTATGTTCTCAAAGCCTGCTTCCACATTCAAAGGGTGGCTATGTTTTTAGAGTTGAATAATTCCTTGGTTTTTAGCCAAAGGCAGCGTTTGATCCTACCCTCAGATCTATGGGCATAAGTACCAGCAGGCGCTGTACATCTTGTAATACTATCTATCGTGATCAGACGAGTAACTGATTTTCCAACACCCACCAGGCAGTACGCCCAGGTATCTAAGACAGGAACAAGCCTTTAGACCTCTTTTGCACCTGCTGACAACACTCGCTGTACTCACTCCTTCCTACACGGTTACAATAGCTTGCACTGAAAGGGTACAGGCTGTAGTGCAAATCTTTTTTTGTTGTTGTTTTCAAACAGAAATCCAAGTTGGTTTTTTGTTTGGTTGGTTTGGATTTGGTTTGGGTTTTTTTTTTTTTGGTAGCTCTGACGTATGGTAATAATAAAGACAGGGGGGGTTTTGTGGTTTGCATATTTTAAGATCACAAAAACCCATACGCAGTAAATAAATCATTCATACATTAAGAATGATTACCAGCACGTAAAGTGGAATGTTGAATTACCTTAGATATATTACCCACAATGCTTTTCAAGGCAGCAGCTAATTAGCAGGAGAAAGGTCATGCAAAAAATAATGTGATTAGAAGAGGTTGAAAGAAAAAAAAAAATAGCCACATATTTGGACATAGACCAAATTTCCTTTTCGCCACTGTAACTGAAAACCATTGCTTCAATATTTAATGAAATGCTTATGTTGCAGCACCTGGTCACATTGTCAGCATTGCCTAACCACTGCCTCCCCTGTGGGTCATTACTGCAGCCATCTGAAAGGGGGCAAACTGTTCATCGACTACAATAATGCCAGTCTTTAAGAATCTACAGCTACAAAACAGCAGGAGACAGAGTTACTTTGGCTCTGATCTTGGGAAAAATGGCTGGGGGCAAAATGCTGTTTCCTACCATCAGAGACTATACAGTTAGCAATAATTCTGTAAGTCAAAGCCCATGCACAAGACCCAGCTTGGCTGCCCTGCTCTGCTTTTTCTCCCTTTGCAGAAAGCTAGCAGCTCCTGGTGAGAGATCCTTGTCAACAGGAAAACAGTAGTTCACACTACCCTGCTAATGATCCAATGCATCAATAGCTCAAACAATCACAACAAGCAGATGTCCTAAGTTAATATAGACTTTCCTGGGATTTTACTTGTGAAACATGGCTTTAAAAGGCATTAGTCTTTTGTCCTCGCTAGAGATCTGCTAAATCCTGGCACCAATTCCTTGGGTATGTGAACCCCAGCCTAATGGAATTTAATTACTTTAGTGGTATTAATCATCTGTACAGTAGAGCAAAGAGTATTTTATTACCACTTTTAAGGGTTATCGGCACATTTATTTCAAATGAACTGTCAAACTGCATTACGTGTAAAGCATGCCAGGTTTGAATCCTGCAGCACAGGTGAAAAGACGTTTGCTGCTTAAAACTCTCTGACATAATGAGGATGCCTCTGCTTAACACAGAAAACACGGACGCAGCTTATTTAAAATGAAAAACAAATGATCATCGATTTGAATGATTTCTTTTTGCTCTTGTTGTTTTTTCTCAACTTCTAATTTCTCGCAGTTTTACTCTGAGCTGGAAAGGCTGCTCTTTCCAGAGGAGAACAGAAACACCAGTTGGCACCAAATAACCTGTAACACTATTACAGGATTAGTTACAGAAGAGCAATACCAGTCTCATCCATTATCTACCAACAAGCACTGGCTCTGTAACACAAGGTTTCTCTAATTCACTTAAATATATAAAACCCTTTGCATTCACATACATGGAAAAGCATATTTTCATTCAGTGTAGCTCCTACAGTTTCTCCGGAAAAAACTACGTATTCCTAAAAGATGCTCATCGGGTCATCAGCGTCTTATGTGAAAAGACGCACATTGTTATGTGTTTACAGCCCCAACAACCTCCAACAAAACAGGTAAGGCCTCGGAGCTCATTTCTGTTTGCTGGGCATGTTACAGCATATTTTGCCCCCTGCAAACTTGCAATTGTACCTAAAATCTAGAAAAAATTAATACCTGTTGAAAGACTATTTTTTTTCCCGATCCCTGTAGCGTGAAGTTTCTCATTTTGTTTGGCTCCCAGACTCTCCATAGGTTTTAGACCTGTCCTACACCTGGTTAAAGCATATTGTTTTGTACTCATCATCTCTCAGACATTTTGCACTGAGTAGCAAATGAGAGCAATTTGTGACACAAGATACTAAGACATGTGGGAAAGACACATAATTAGTGTCAGAATGAATGCATTTGCTTTTTAAAGCCTATTTGTCCTAGGATTTCAAATGAATCAAGCTGCTATGTCTCTCTCAACAGCTCTGTACTGCTGTATAATGAATTAAAAGCCAGTGTTGCCTAAATGTGCAAGCTTCAGGAATAAAATGACTACTGTATGCATCTCAAAAACAGGGATGAGAGGATCTTAAAAGGCTCTAAACTCTAATGTAGCCTATTTTAAAGCTTTCCAAAAAACTATCCCATTTTGCTAAACAGAGAATTCTCATGTGAAATCACCCCTTTCTGTGACAGATTACTCTGAATTTATAAAGCTACTTTGAATCTTGTCTTTTAAAAAGGAAGATCTCACACTTACATCCTCTTGCCCTATACATCTCATTCAGGTTTGAATCCCCAGCACTCTGCATGCAGCACACACAGTGGCACATCTCACTGCCCCATACATACATAGTTCTCTGGCCTCTCTCAAATCTTTCTTCTCTCTTGCCAGATAAACATTCTCATCTGTCACTGTTTCCTTCCCCTCCTGTCCAGATATTCAGACCCATTACCTGCCAGAGAAGAGGCACAGCCAGGCACTACCAAGTGACACCGTTGTGCTAGTGTCCCACACCCAGGGACAGCTGGGACGTATCCCTGAAGAGGAAAGGGCACTTTGGACTTTTTGCCCATTCTCTGTATTTACTCACTGGCTGAGACTCTTTACAAGACTCTTACCCAGAAGATGGAAGTCTGCACCTTTGACCACAGGCCACCCCTGTTAGTATCTTATTAGAAAAAGGAAAGCATCTTTGGACAAATTAGAACAGAACTGACTCAGAAAACAAGGATGGCTCACCTTGTGATTATTTGTCCTTTTCAGTTTCCAAACCCTGATCATGTTCTTCAATGCCATATGGCCTATATGCTATACCTCCTCTTCTAAAATATTGATACTTTGCCTTTCTGTATTTTAAAGATTTTCAGTGGATTAAAAAGACAGAAATATGACACTCACCAGAGCCTCTTCCCCACGACCCTAAAAACGAGTTGGGAAGTGGATGATAGGGACCTGAGACAGCATTTTTCTTTCAGGCACTTGTAATCTTGATTCTTTCTCCTATTAACTGAGGTTGGTTGTAGCAGAAAAAAGACTCTTTAACAGAACGTGAGGTTCTCCTAGAATTAACATTCTGAATAAGCCCAAATAACTAGGCTTTGATCAGGGGAATAATACACTAGTGACAGGACAATAGAGGGAATAAGCAGAGCATCTCTGCAGCTATCTTCCTGCTGCTGATGCCAAACACACCGGCACAACAGGCCCGATGCCCAGCAGGTCACAGGTCCATTTGACAATCCTGTGGACAGCGCCTGTTTTTTCAACTATTTCCCACAGAAAGCCCTTTCAGAAATAGGCAGCATGTCCTGCATCCCAGACCCACCAAATGCCCTCACGCTTTCCCGCTGCCGCTGAGTCTTCCCCAGCTGCAAAGGTGCCATGTAGTTTTCAGCCTCAGCCAGCTGCCTATACAGCTAGATGACCTCATCAGCTAATAGGAAAGCACACTTTTTAAATGCCACTTTATGATTAGGTAACAAAACAAACACACACACGTTACTGCGAGATAAATGTCTCGAATGCAGTCTGAGATACAAGGCACAGCCAGATGCCTTCAGTGACCCTGAAAGAATGTTATCTTAATGTAATGCACACCTTTGACTTTCTTGTTGTGATTAATGCATAAAGTAGCCTCAGACACAGGTTCAGGAATAGCTGTGATATATCCCACATGGTAAGTACAGCACTGGACTAGTAAGTGCTTCATTTCAGTATTTAGAAAGATATTGCTAGACCATGTACCAGGTAACAAGTCAGTTTTATCACTTTATCTGAAGCATCCCGTGTATCACAGCTCAAGCCCTGCTGCGGTGCTCACACAAGCAAATCTCCAAATAGTCTCCGAAGGCATTTTGCTCATGGA
>NW_009597784.1:26667-39767 GCF_000690535.1 Cariama cristata | reverse complement strand
GAAAGAGTGCAGAATCAGACTTCTTTTGAGATAGCAAAAGGAATACATACTGTACTTTAAAGTGAAGATTCAATTTTAAAAATAAAGAAATGATTTATCAGTATAACATCATGAAACTTCAAAATTACACAGTAAGGCCAATCTTGTTCTGGTTGAAGCCAAAAGGAGTTTAGTAAAAGGCGGCAGAACTGGGCCCAAGTCTTAGAGGATCTGAGACCAATTTTTTCTTATAGCATGTACTGGAAAGAAGAAAGCCTACTTTTTCCGGTAAGATAGGGCATGTTTCTTGTCTTGTTCTCAGCATTTTGTCTTCACTCCAGTAAGTCTCTGGCCATCATTTTTAGCATCCATGGGGTTGCACAAGCTAAACACAGGGAATTATAACCATGAAGATCAAAGTACAGCTCTATTAGCTTTCAAAGGAACTGTTAAAAGCAAGCATCTGATGCGCCGGGAGCATCAAGACTTGCATATAAGCTGAATCTTACAAAAACGAGCACTCATGGAAGTCAATGGGATTACTTACAGTGCATAAAGTTAAACGTGCATATATTTCGGGAAGCCTGATGCAGGTTACAAACACCCCTTAATACTGTGCATTG
This sequence comes from Cariama cristata, assembly GCF_000690535.1. Lineage (NCBI taxonomy): Eukaryota > Metazoa > Chordata > Aves > Cariamiformes > Cariamidae > Cariama > Cariama cristata. The sequence goes on along the minus strand of NW_009597784.1, from coordinate 39,165 downwards.
CCGAACGTCCTTGTAGCACCTCCAAGCTGGCAGAGGTCTCCTTTCACTAAAACCCGACAGTGTGGCCAAAGTCTGATATTGTTAGCCTAACCTATGGATGCTTTCAAAAGAGAACCCACATCAACCTAAAGCTGCCTGAAAGCAGCTGATACAAGCACTTTGCTGGGAGTTTCTACTGCTTGCCTTTCCAAACCAGTCTTTCCCTTCCAGTTCAGATTTAGGAGGGGTTTGTTTGGGGTTTTTTTCTGTACACAATTACTGGTTCTTACAGGCTTCTTTTTTCAATAATAAGATCAAACAGTGTTTGGTACTGCGGAGGATTCTCTGACTTGCAAAGCTTACCTGAACATTGTTATTATCATTACCTTATAGTTATTTGCCTGACACCACAGAGGTGTGCCTCTCATTGCTAGGTTACATTCCACATCGCGATCTAGGTTCTCCGCAAATAATTGACTCCAAAATTTAACTACAATGAATAATAACCATGTGTTTAGACAGGGTAGTGTTACACTTCTACGGCATTGCTTTGTTGTTCTTTCATAAATACGGTCATAGAGTTGGCGTCAATAAACCAAAATGCATGGCTCTAGAAGCAGAAGGGAAGAGTTACAGAGGAGTGGACATCACAGGCACCGATCTGCGTTTCTGGGGCCCGTGGGAGGGGGCCAGGTTTGGGCTCCAGGCTGCAGCAAGCATTCATCTACTGGCAGTGGCTCCCCAAGCTCACATGTGCACCTAACTAATGCTTCAGCATTTGTTATTAACAACATAGCATTTGCATCAAGCTTGCAACTCTCCTTCACAGAAGGAGGTTTCCTGCAGCCACAAGGTGGGCGGCCACTGGGAACACAGCTCTGCAGACACAACTGTGCCCTGAGCTCACAGGTGGTTTGGGTGTCTGTGCACCAGAAACAGGTCCCTGAGGATGTGCCAAGGCTTTGGGAAAGCTACTAGAAGCTGAAATCCTGACCCATTCCTCAGACGTCTGCAGCCCTGTGACCTTTTCTATCTAATGTAAGATCTAGCTGATTACTAATTTCAATTAGTTGTGCAAGAAAACCACAGGCTACAGAGTCAAGTGAACTATCAGCATGCCAGAGGCTTCTCAGCCTGAACTGCAAGATGACTATGCCAATGTTTAGCAGGCCAACAAGAAAAAAAAAAGAAAAAAAGAAAAACCACGAACACCACAATCAAAAGCCCCCTCTTCATCACAGCTGTCTCTCCAACAATAAAAAAAAAAAAGAGCAGAGAAAAAAAAAAAAGAACCTAAACCTCAAATTCAAAAACATTGCAGAGGTGAGGAGTACAGCCACACAGCTCACAGAACCATAGAATGGTTGGGTTGGAAGGGACCTTAAAGCCCATCTCGTTCCAACCCCCCTGCCATGGGCAGGGACACCTTCCACCAGACCAGATTACTCAAAGCCCCATCCAACCTGGCCTTGAACACTTCCAGGGACACAACTTCTCTGGGCAACCTGTGCCAGAGCCTCACCACCCTCACTGGGAAGAATTTCTTCCTTATATCTTGTCTAAATGTCTTCCCTCTTCCAGTTTAAAGCCATTGCCCCTTGTCCTATCACTCCATGCCCTCGTAAAAAGTCCCTCCCCAGCTTTCTTGTCGGCCCCTTTAGGTACTGGAAGGCTGCTCTAAGGTCTCCCCAGAGCCTTCTCTTCTCCAGGCTGAACAACCCCACCTCTCTCAGCCTGTCCTCACAGCAGAGGTGCTCCAGCCCTCAGATCATCTTCGTGGCCTCCTCTGGACTCACTCCAACAGGTCCATGTCCTTCTTGTGCTGAGGGCCCCAGAGCTGAAGGCACTACTGCAGGGGGGTCTCACCAGAGCGGAGCAGAGGGGGAGAATCCCCTCCCTCAACCTGCTGGTCACCCTGCTTTGGATGCAGCCCAGGACACGGTTGGCTTTCTGGGCTGAAAGCGTAGCAAGTTCTAGACATGGTTCTAAAGGGGCAAGTGTAAGGGGGCATTAAGTATGCAACACGCTCAGGAAATTGCATAGCAGTCAGCCCCATTTAGATTTTGCCTGAAATTAACTATTCTCAATTAAGATATCTAATGGATTTCTTTTTTTTTTTTAAAAAAAAAGCAGCTTTATACTTAATCTAATCAGAACTAAGTTTTTTTGAAAGAGTAATTTTGCAAGAAAAAACACACAGTTGAAAATAAAACAACTCCTCAAAATTTTTGAGGACCAGTTTCAATCTGAACTTTTCAATTTTTAATTAACAGTAAAATAAGCAATGTTAAATTAAGATAGCTTATGTTCTCCACAGAATTTTGAATTATTCTGAAGTTAAAACACATCACCTAATATAATTTCTCACTGCCTTCAAGATACTTTATTGGAAAGTAATTGTTTCTCATCTGCCAATTTGTAAAGAATATCTGTAGTCACACCACAGCCAATATACTGACCGAAAACACTCGGAAAAAATATCAACAATCAGGTTCTGTTTAGGACTTTTCCATTTCTTTTTAGCAGATGCATTAGTTTTCTGATGCAAAAAGTATCAAATACATGTCTCTCTCCTAATTTGTATGAAATACATGTTCACACACCTGGGTTAGCTCTGCATCAGGACAGATACACAGTTTTGACAGAAAATATGTTTGGAAAATGGGTAAAGAAAAAACCAAACCAATGTATCCACACAAGCAAGCTGGCCTTTGCAATGGGAACTGGGAAATATTCCTTAAAGTTGCCACTTCAGTTGCAGGTCTCGGGATGGGCTCCTGCACCTGAAAGATGGTCTGGGATATCGGTAGTTATAAAGAAAATAAATACCAGCACTCCCTTCAGACTTTATGCCCCTTCGAGAGTCTGCAGTACTACTGCATCATGAGGAGCATCAAGACGACGACATCTCTCACATTTCCTACAGAGACAGCAGACATGGTAAAAACTCTTAGACACTCTGGGCACCCTCCATGGTGAGCAACCCAAGGAGTTTCTGGTTCCTCAGAAAAAGTCACAAAGGCTCAAACAAGCAATGATGGAAATATGCAGATAAATTAATTTTGTGAATAAAAGGCAGTATGGAAAAAAAAAAACAACAAACCAACCAAAAAAACAGTCTTAGAAAACTGGTTCCCTGAGATTAACTAAATACACTGATTCCATGTCTACCTCTTCAAAGAGCTGCATGGATTTGACATCCATGCTGGGAATTCATGAGGACAATACAGTTATGTACCTTTAACCAACCTTAATTAGACAATTCCTCCCACATGCAGATGACTTCATGCCAAAGAAGGAGGAGGAAGGCATGTCTTTACTCCTCGCTGAAAATACAACTGCTGCCAATAGCAGATGTGAATACACCGAGCACTTCCAACAAGGTCTCATCCAATTCAAAACACATACTGGAAAGTTTCAACTCAGTTGATCATGATGAGGAACCTAAAAGCATCTGTTCTTGCTTGATCTGACAGATAGGAACTGACAAGCTATAGTTTTCCATTTAGGGCTCCTGTGCAGAGTAGACTAAGTCCGGTCCAGTGCATCTTTGTCACTGCTTTGTCACACCTCACTCACTTCAAACCACAACACCATAACCTTGGGAATCTCACTCCATACACTACCCTACAGAAAATCTTCCTTCATGCTTTTATGCAACCCTATAGGTATCCAGTGCACTTAATTGTACAATGAAGTGTGATTTTTTTTCCTGAAACCAAGCTTGATTGGTGAAAATGCAAATAACTTTGAAAATTGCATCTCTGTGCAACAGACGTTATTCTTACTTTGTTCAAATACTTGGTTGAAATACAAAGCCTAATTTTCTCTCAAAAAAAAGAAAACATAACTTCTAACAAAATGCAAACTGTGATAATGAAAGTACTGTAGTATGCGTCACTGGATTCCATTTTGGAACTGTGTAACGCACAGTGCTTTTGTCTCATGATTACCAAAGAAGGAATGTCACCAATTGCTTTTGTTATTATATTAAGACTTCAGTCACATACAAATTCAAATCCATGACTGAAAACCTACAGATGGAATATGACCACCCTTATTCTTACTCTCTTAATGATCTTTAAGAGAGTTGCATCTCTTCCTAGTAATGCAGAATATCTGTAAAGATCAACTTCTCCATCAGGCACCATTTCTTTTGGAACATTTAAAAAAAAAAAAAATTGTTCATCTAGGAACATCCCCAGTTTTAATTTTTAAAATAAGCAACCAAACCATGTATAAAATGAATAGCAGACAATCATGAAACACAGCCCTTTATCTCAAGTTAAAAAAAAATTAATTCAAAAGCCAGAGAATCATAAAGTTAGTTTTCTTTAAAGAATGTAGGCAAATGGCTGTTGTAACACAAGCTTAGGACACTAAGTCAGAAGAAAGACCAACTGTCAATAACTTTGTTATTAGAGGAAGAAAGTAATTTACCAATAGCAGAGGGTTTTGTTAGTATTACGTAAAATTTTCCAGGCATATCAAGCATGAACAGACTGCAAACAGCAAGGACTTAAACCAGGCAGTATCACAGCACGCGACACCTTTGTGGGACTCAACGCGAAGTGTAAAGGCTGTACCAGCGACTGGCCCCTTTCTCCCTGCCCATCCAGGGAAGCTGTCTGTTGGTAAAGACGCGGGATGAACCAGGCATTGTGCAAGCAGACTCTCTCGTTACACCTGATCTCTGCCAAGGGCCACAAGGGAAAAAAGGCTCCCTTTGCCACATCTTCTTCTTTCAACATTTGCATGTCACTGTAGGGCTGGCAAAAGCCTGGCCAAAGTTACTTGATGCAGATGAACACTCAAGACTTCGGATGTGAAAGTTAATTTGAAAAGACAGAAGTTGACAGTCCATACAATCAGTTATTTAGAGATCTAATTGAAATTGCTGATACAAGCAGTCTGTCACATTGTATCAAGAAACTTCACTATTAACAAAAATCAATAACAAATCAATAAGATTAAAGTTGAATATGTACTCTAGCAACAGTAACAATGCATCAGGAATTTACAAGCAAGCACAATGCTTTTGCCAGCTTTCATCCCTGGATTTTGTATTGTGTACCGAGTTCTTAAAATAACTGTGCTTGAAAGAAAAAATGTGTGTGTGTATATATATATATATAGAAATAAAATGAGAACTGTGCAGCAAGTTGTATAGTTAGCACTGTCTACAGATAATTAGCATCCTGGATGTCTCCACAGTACATGTGTTGACTATCTTTTTTCAGATACAAGCAATATCTGGGCTTTCGTGTTATTTAAATGAGATAAATGCTGAAATTGTCTCTCACGCTTGCATTATGCTAAAGAAGAACATCTCCTTTGTAAAGGCAGCTGACATCTCAAGACCTGCAGACTCTGTTTAGGCGTGTGACACAACCATAAAAGACAACAACAAAAGTAAATAAAAAACATGGACTACCATATAAGATCCTGAAATGTTTATATGTGCAAATAAAATACTGATGTTATGCTACTTCTGTAATGTCTCATATCCATGACATTTCTACTGTCACAAATGCTACAGTTTATAGTTCCTGTTTCCCCTTCAGCCTCACATTGTTCTATATTCTACAAATTTTACTTCTTTTGGAACACTGGAAAGCACTGCAAGAGGGAGTGAAATGCTACATTTAAAAAATAAAAAAGTCAAATCAATCTGATTCAAACATCAACATGAATGCACTCGTTTGGCTGGAAATTGAGCTCTTGGGATACTTTCTTGCCACTCCCAACCTAAATAAGTTGAGGCATCAGAAATCTGCACTGAAACTCACTCTCAAAATTCATATTGTGAAGGCTAAGATGATTTCTAAAGTTTCCAAAGACCAGAAGAAGCATCCATTACCATGTCCATATGGAACCTAAGAGGCTGGCTCCTTTTAAGTTTGCATCATCATGGATACAAATATAAAAATTACTGTTTTCTTAATCTATAAAATCTTACACGCTTCGCACCAGTCTATAAAGTGTAAGGATATGAAGAACGTGGCTGAGTGGTATGGAAAAAGAAACCAAGATGTACGGTCACACCATGTGAATCAGGTTGGATATTAGGAAGAACTTCTTCACTGTAAGAGTCGTTAGGCACTGGAACGGGCTCCCCAGGGAGGTGGTGGACTTACCATCCCTGGAGGTGTTCAAAAAACATTTAGATGTGGTGCTTCAAGACATGGTTTAGTGGGTTTAGTGGGCACGGTATCATTGGGTATACGGTTGGACTTGATGATCTTTGACGTCTCTTCCAACCATAATGATTCTATGAATCATATGGCTATTGTTTTATATGCTGTGTAAGCAATATGATATGAATGAACTCATTAGAATCCCAGTGTTTGGGATTTTTTTCCAAGTTAGTATTACTTCTCTTCAGTTTCTACATCCCCCAGCATATGATAAACCCATGCTTGAAGGAGGCAAAGCTCAGTTTCATTCCTTTATTGATCTATCAGACAAGAACTTAATCAATCTTCTTTATAAGCTATTAAAGCAGAGCAAGAGAAATGAACTCACCTGATACATTCAACATTGATTGCTTCTTTCTAAGAACCGAATGTCAGCCTTATCTGCTACTACAGCTGTGATTCAATTTTTCAGAAACAAGTTTTTCCCCTCATTAGCTCCCCAGAAATAGTGCAATTAAAAATAATTTAGACAAAATAGAGAATGTAATCAAAATTAAATGGACAATACTTTCTTTTAAATTTCATTAGTTAAGTGTGTTCCTGAGAGCACTGAGACCATAAGATCAAGTCCAGTCAAGCTAGCCCATATTGTCATCACTCCATCACTAACTTCAGTGGAAATTCTGCATGCCAAACCACTATGGAATCCAACAATAGGAATTTCCACCTTACTGGATCTATCAAAAAATAAAAATAAGAAAATAAATAAAAAGGCAAACATCTTTGCTACAACATTGAATGTATTCAAGAGATTTTCAATGTTCAAACTATCATTTTTGCTCAGCTTAGCAACAACTGAAAGATTCTGATTTGCTGAACTGTACCAAAATAATTTTTTTAACAATACAACCTTACATTACACACATCTATGTCCAGTAGTAGAGTGCCTCCTGGGAACTGTAGCTCAAGCCCTTCCTTTGAAACCTCCCACAGGACTCAGCACCTGAGCCACCTTTCCTTCAGTTCCTTACCTAATCCTCCTTTTAAGGGAGTTTAAGGTCTCCAGGACAGTATCTGAATCATGGGAAGTGTATTTTACAATTGCTGTGCCTAATTCAGAAGGGGGAAAAACCTGGTGCAAATTATGGCTGAATTATAGGTCTTGTCACCTCTGTTATCACCTGGTTTGTGGTGTAGCACCACAAAAGGGAAGAAACTAAATGTGGAACTGACTGTAGAAAAACAAACAAAACTTTTCTATTTCATAAACCAAAGTGCTGGGTTCTTTTAGCAATAAAAGGTTTTGATCTAATTGAATTTATTTGTGGGTGTTCACTCTGCTAAACATTGTGACAGTTGGCAGCTTTTACGTGATTTGAGATGGAAGCAGGGATCAAAATGAGAATTTCCTTTGGATAGAAATCATAGGGTTTTTGCTTGCTTTGCCAGCAATTAATGCATACACAAATTAGGATTGTAAACTTATGACAGCTGAGAAATACCTGAGTAAAGTCACCAATGCAACTTTAAATTCATTATCCCCTATTCTTATATTAGACAATTTGTTATGGCTTCTGGTTTTGCTATCAGAGCACTGTTTGTGTGTGTGTTTTGCCTTTTTATATTTTTCTCTCTACCTATAGCATTGAAACAACAATATTTACATCCTTTTTAAAAGTCTTTGAGATGCAAAAACTATCCACTTGTGACTATCCACTTCTGTAATTAAATGCTATGCTTTTACTGCTGCCCAAGGAAAAAATAGAGAGAGACCTCCCAGGTTAGTATTAAGTTCTCTGTAGGATGCAATTTTGCAGGTTTTCACACCTAGTCCACCATTTCTGTTCAAGCAGAACAGAGAGCTGGTGCAAAGCACTATGCTGACAGTGACAGTGTGGTTTGGTAAATGTGGGCATCACTCCCCTAAAGACAAGAAATTACTCTTGTGACCGCAGTAAATCTTACGACATCCAGATAACAAAGTGGACTTCCTTTTGCTAAACTGTAGAGAAGTCCCCTCATTTACTACAAACAAGCTTTACGATGCAAGACACTGGAACTGGAAGGAAGCATAACTGCCACGTGTCAACAAATCTTCCTGAAATCTCAGGTGGAACAGAAGAGAAAGCATTTTGTCTTGCCAAATAATAAAATAAAAATGTTGCTTTTGAGCTCTTTTATTTTTTTCCTTTTACTAAAGTGGAAAAAGCAGCCTTTGCTATTAAGCGTGTCTATTTTCATGGGAAATCCTTCCATCTGCAATATCTGCATATCATGTTTAAATATCTCCCCCAGGAAGATATACCACTTAATAATGCTTCTGTTTATTTATTGCAAAAATCAAGAATAGCTGGAAGTCCATTATGAGAATCTTTTAGCAAATTTAATTAATTTGTAATTAATTTTATTGGTATTTACGAGAGAAATCTTTAATCAGCATAATTTAGACTGAAAATTACAATATTAACTAATATTAATTAAACAACAATGTAATAATTTCAATAGTTTTAATTATTTTTAGATTAAATTACCTGGTAGTCAATTCAACACTGCTTTTGAAATTAATTAGCCAACTTAAGCATGCTCTGTATCGGCTAATCTACCAAGGATAGGACACAATGTCTAAACAAGACAAGAAAAACTGCTTCCACATGTCAGCTGCGTTGTCACAATCTAAAAAAAATTGCTTTTTAATCTTAATTTTAAATAAGCCATGTTCTGTTTAAATTTGGGGGCATGCTTTCAGATCATGCAGGGCCTTGGATTTTGGAGTTGACTTTTAGTCTCTTTCCACCCCATGACTCTTTCATCTCTTCTTGATAGCGCAGAGTTAGTGTAATCTTCTTATTTGTATGGGATGCTGCAGAGGAAACCAAGGATTTCTCAGCTATCCCACTTCTTTGCAGCAGCACCATTCTTTTGCCAGGGCTAAATATTTAAAAAATCAGGGTTTAAATTGCTATAGCTTCACCTCTGCACTGTGGCTCCATTAGCAAAATATGGCAAATAAATAATGGGTTCTTTTATTTGCCTCCCGATCTGGGACCCTTAATGGCTTATGCTATCAAGACTTTCTCCACCGTCATAGGAGTATTTTTATTGAGGGAAGGGCACTTCATTGAAGACCCTGAGACTCCCAAAATCATAAGTAAATTTAGGTTTCTTTTTACCCATGCTTGAAGTGAAAAGGGGTAAAAGAGAGGAACGCTGCCTCCAAATTTAATGGGAGCCACCAAATACTGCAGCAGACAGATAAGTATCTACCAGGTTATACCTGGCCCCCATACAGAAAAAAGAGTTTCTGCTTCCTACTGAATTCTTGCAGCTGGTGAAGCCGTACTTCTTCTCACACAAAGTCTGCTGTCATGAGACAGAGTTAAGAAAACAACAGTTCTGTGGCTCAGAATGCTTGGTGCTAGAATGTAGTTAATGGGGAAAATGTTACATATCATACAGCCATGAATTGCCCCAGTTCAACTACGGGTGGTATGGCTGTAAAACTGTAATAGGTTCCTATCTATAAGCTATACTTTAGTTTGCATGGCTTCCACCTTTGAATACTCCTTGGAATTTTCCATAAAGTGAAAAAAAGTTGAAACCACAGTGTTTCCTCTGATTCTTAATATTCTGAGGTCCATTGTGATAACATCACGCCTCTCAAATACTGTCTACAACCAAAGAACAAACCTTGTTGCATTCACTGCTTCCTTCCCTAACCAGCAATATTCTTTTTATCTGTGAGGAATAGCACAGTATTTGCAGGGTATGGATCTATATGTGTGGTGGCATATAGCATATACATGTTGGTTTAGAACCTGAGCCTCCTACGACATCATTATGTTTTCATTGATCTCTAGGCCATGTAGATGAGGATCAGAATGAGTAAATATTTCAGTCTTACAACAACTTCCATTCATCTGTTTATACTTCAGGCATGGAAATCTGGACATAGCTTAGTGCATTCTGAAACTCAGGCCTTTCCAGGGCAAATCAGCTTGGAGATTGAGTGATTAGTCAAAGTTGAAAAGGCTGGTGGTTATTTTTGCTTTCTATGCTCACTTCTTTGTTTTTTTCTGTTATCAGGCCAGATATTAAATAGGTTTGATCATGGCAAAGTTGTCATAGATACAGAAAGCAGAACATAGAAACAAACAGTGCTTAAAAGGTAAAGTATGTACCCAAAGCAATACATAACCTAGCAGGCTAACTGTCATCCTTATTTGCTTCAGAATTTCTCAATAATTAAGACCTCCATCACCTTAAAGGAATTATACAGAATTAGTCCAATGAATAAAGACTAGGTTTTCAAATGTATTTTGGCAACTACAGTTTCTTAGATGCTTTGGAAATTCTTACTGTGTGTTTATTTAGATCTTTAAATTTCTAAGAATCTTAGAAAATCTCTTTCTGAGGGCTGCAGGATCGGCATTATTCTTCTGAATGTCACAGCAGAGACTTACAAGAATACCATATGCTTCATGGGGAAAAAATTAAAACAAAAAGCTGATCTTTAAACAGAAACCGTCCACGGAGCAGAGGGTCAGGTTGGCACCCACAGAGTTAAACTGGCTAAGTCTACAACAAAGGAAAAAATATTAGCATTGCTATCTGTGTAAACGACATTAGTAGCAAGACTGAATTATCTTCTGAATTATTTTATTCCAATTATATTTTGATATAATTCAAGGTCTAGTGATTTTTTTAATGTTTGCAGTCCCTCAGTTTAATACCAGAAAAGCAATCAGTCATTTGCTTCTCAGGCACCAAGTGGCTGGAACAGTTTTTCCATCCATTTGAAAAATATACAATCTGTATTTGCCTTTAAGTATACTCTAGATGACTATTGTAAGTGATTTGTAATTGTTTTTAAATTGTTGAACTTCTTTTAATATATATTTGTGGTTATATAGTTGTTTAAATGTTCATGTGATAAGCAGTTTTTTGGATTAACAAATTGTTCATTCATCTTTCGGTTTTTAAAAAGGGTAAATAGAAAAAAGACTAAAATGTGCTTTATTAGAGCACACTTTATTTTGCTTATCAAAAAACTCCTCTGTAACAACTGGTAATACAAAAAGCTGAAAAGAGACCTAGAAAAATATTCAAAATTATCCATTTGGAAGTCCAACATTACTTCTGTGTTGAAAGGCAATATAGAGGCCAGTTCAAGACCTAGGTTTTTAAGTAGTTCAATTTTCTGAGTTTTCAAAAGTTCCTCTAAATACAAAGGCACATTTGTTTACCTAAAGGTATAATTTTAAACTAACGTAACTCAGTACCAAAGCAGGTACATGTATTTTGCTTAAACTAGCTTTATTTTGCTTTAGCTTGATGGGAAAGCCTGTGTGCACAAAGAAAACATGCATTAACCTAGCTGAATTGGTACAAATTTAGATATAGCTGCATGTTATATTAATTGACGTTCTCACCAGCACTACTGACCATCAGGAATGCAGATGACAGTCTCATTCCACAAAAGGGTTACAGCTGTGCAACGGTATCTCTGTTAACAAGGTTTGTGCTATCATATCCTATTCTAGGTGCAGTGTGCCTAGTCTCAGCAATATAAAATAATACCCTTTCTGCCGCTGGGTTTACAATAAAGTATGCCGCAAGTCAGATACTCTTTCAGCACCAAAAGTCACTCAAATGCCCTCCTTCAAATACGAGACATTGCACACACAGACACACACACACACATCTACATACGTTCAGAAAGGTTAATGATCATATGAGACAATGGGGAAGTAAGAAAAGCATGGGCAACATCATGTACATGGACTATGACACATTGTCTAACAACCATGATCAATATTCTGCTTTTAAAGTCACTCAGTGTTAGATAGGATTTCTGGTATACACACGTGCCTGTAGATGTAATATCTCACATTTTGTCTGCAGCACAATTCTCACACGGATGGGTCGTATGTGTCTAGCATAGCTAGAACAGGACGCAGTGTCTTGTCTTTGTGCTTGTAAAAACTATGTTCTATTTTCTCTGCTTGTACTATTTTGTACACGTTTCCTTGTATTTAAATACCAGAATAAGCAAAAAGTCCTGTGATCACACAGCCTTGTGTGGTAACACCCTTGAACACTTCTGTATGTCTTACATGAACCCCCTCAAAATTTCATACAGCTCTAATATAATTCCACAATGCCCAGGAACCCTGAGTGCGAGGGAGACTTCACTGAACAAGGTACCTGACGTGTATAGCAAAAGGCAATCCATCATAAGTTTAAGATCAAAGTAAGAGATATACACAGGGGCGTGAGGACATAGGGAGGTGGTGTGACTTCACTGTCACCTAGAAAGCCTGGAACACAGACCTAGCACAGCCTAGAAAAGCCCCATGTCAGGGCTCAGCCACCTGAACTCAGC
>NW_009597784.1:0-26636 GCF_000690535.1 Cariama cristata | reverse complement strand
ATTCCTGCTCCTGACAGATTTTAGCAAAAGTGAAACCAGTAGTAAGAGAAATCCTAAACACAAATATTAAACTCCAGCAAACAAACATTTCCAATTCCTCAGGTCTGCGTAACTATGCCATCCAAGAGCAATGCTTCCATTGCTGAAACAATTTTTGATCCAAACTTAAACTAAAAAGCAATTTACAAACTTACTGTGCAATAAAAAATGTGAATTATTCCGTTTCAGAACTGCTTAAGTGTGTCCAAGCAGCAAGCGATCCAGGATAAGGGACAGCCTCTCTGCACTCCAATAGGGCCAGGTGCCCCACGGTCCAACCCAGTCACCTACATGCCCCCGCTCACGTCTCTGGTCCCCACAGGAACCCTGGCACCCCGGAGCCACCAGCTGCCCGGGGAGGTGACTCTCAGCTCCTTGCTGACAGGCAGTGGCTCACATGAGCCAGCTGTGCCCCGACTTCCCACATCAGCTGCTGGGCTGTGGATTCATAGTCTTTAGCCCTGGATCTCTGCAGTGGAGGGACATACCATAGTATTATGTACATCATAAAAGTGAGTTTTAACCACCTCTGAAAGTTTCTGACACTCAGAGATGTTATGGGTACATATGTCTACACAGCAGCTTCCAACAGAAAGTGTGCCCATACTTCTCCAATTACCTAAAATGTCAGAAATGTTACCTCAAAATTTCTGTAACTATGAAGGCAATTGAGTAAAAAATGTATCAGCAAACCATGTATGTTAAGACATTTTCCAACTATGCACATCAGTGTTTTATGTATCATTCCCAAGAGACAGGTACACACTATTTTACTGAAGTACACATGGGTCTATCTGAGAAGGGACAACCATTCGCTCTAGCCACCCTGTGGGCCAAACTCTGCCTGCTACTATCCTCACATTAGCCTGCTTCTGTTAGGCTTTCAATTGCTGACACATCGTTGACCAGTAAAAGCGACCTGAGCACCCTGTTTGGTACAGTAGGTTTCAGGTTATAAGCACCATCTCTTTGCATCCCTGTGCACTGACTCATAGGTGCAGTTTTTGCAAACTGTATCTCACATGCAGAAATGAAATTACTAACAAAACCTGTTTGATCAAGAAAATTAAGCAGAAATCTTGTGTGAATGGCTTTGGGCAAATTCTCTCTTTTGTCTCTGAAAAGAGTAGCACACAACACTCACATTCACAGGTAAAACCCAATCTGCATGCTAAACTGCTTAGCTGTCCACGAAGAGAAGCTCAAATCAGTCTACTTTGAAAAGCTGGGCCTAAGTGCCTTGGTGTTCCCTCTTGAGGGAGGCACGCTCCAGTTTTTCATCACCTGCACCAGCATCTGACTGGCTTTAAGACAGATATTCTGGATTTATGAAGTCCAGTACCTGAGAGACTAGATGTCTTCTCATGTAGTAGGTATCAGAAAAGACACTTGCACTAGCAGTCTAACACAGACAGCACGGGATTTTTTTGTGAAGGCTAAACATTTTCTTCCTTATTGATGTGATGAAGCCCAAGCTTATTGACTTTCAGAAGCCTTCCACAGCCTTATTTATTATCCTTGGCATTTGAAAATGGAAGTGGTTTTGTGGGATCAAACATAGGTCATTACTGTCTAATGGCCATTTGTTAGTCTATACAAACTGAATTTGGTAGTTCCAGGTCCGATTCCTAATGTATGTTTGCCATTATTATTTATCATCATCAACACACCTGACAACACTTTTAATGGCTTTCTCAGGAGAGAAGCAAGGGGGTGAATGGACCAAAGGAGTCAGCTCTTTCTTAATCTCCAAGTGCCGGTTGCTCCAGCAAGGGCTGGAGGCCTCCCAGCCAGGCAATGGGGAAAGCTGGCCTCTGGTCCACAAATTTCTAAGAAAAGTTGTTTAAAAATATCTTAACATATATGGAGAAAGTGGGTAAGGCCGCACGCATGCTTGCAGTGGGTAAGTCTGTACATTTGCACATAGCATACTGATCATGACACACACCACTCAAGCTTCATTTTCGTAGTTACCTTGACATATATCTATAGCTCTGCAATTATTATTTTTGCAATATCTCATGCCTGCCTTCATCACCAGGAACTATTTACATCTACTTCTTAACACACTGAGCTTCATACATGTATATACTTGATCCTTCCACCGATTTCAGACATAAACTTTTGCAGTATTCTAGTGTCTACGTGGAGATAATGAAGCCGCCCCAAAGGGCACTCACATAAGCGGTAAGCACCTCAGAATTGATCACAATCAGTTACACTATCAATTCAAGGTAACAATTATCCTTCTTCTTTTGTTCCTTTTTCCTTGTGTACTTAAGCAGCAGAGTTGGAAGAGAAGCTGTCCCCTTGTGGATAATAATTGATTTTCTACCAATCAGAGCTCAAGATGGGCTCAACCAGACCTATGATATTTTTAAAATTAATTCTATTTTAGACAGGTCAAGGTATAGCCTCCAAGTCATTTGACAGAGTGTGTAAAACCCGGACAAAGGGAAGAACTACACAACAAGCTGCAATGCTCATTACTCTCCCTGTTCCTATTATTGACTAAGTTTGAGTAAAATCTATGGCTAATTGTCTTTTAACATTTAGTAAGCATTCATTTATCTAAATTTTACAAGATCAGATGACACTAGATATGATCATCTGAAGCATAACTTTATTTTAAGCTCATTTTTAAAGCTAACTTTTTTTTTAAAGAAACGGTTTGGAACAGAGGGCCAGATGACAACAGCCCTCTCACAAAGGTGTGCATAGGCATTGGAGCAGAAAGAGCCCCTGCCCATGTAACCCTCCGGAGCTGCAAACACAGTACTGCCTCCTTCTCTTCAAGGCATCTCCTTGGAACAGCTGGCTGCTCCCAGGAACACACAGAATCATAGAATCCTTTAGGTTGGAAAGGACCTTTAAGATCACCGAGTCCAACCGTAAACATCGAGCCCAACACACCTTTCCTTGCTTCCCAACACAGTGTGGATATGGAGCAAGCTACTGTCTGAATACACAGAAATAATCCTGACCCCATCCAAAAGTCTGCTGCATGGAAGTGGAACTGCATGAATAGCACATAGTGTGCTACTTTCGTATTTTCATTTTCTACGTCTGTGCCTATTTGGGTAAAACTAGTATTTTTCTGAATTTACACAGTGATAGAGCTGCTAGGAAGACAAAAACCAGAAAACAGCAATAGCAAAATATTAATGTGGGGATAAGAATTCTCAAAATTAAGAATAAAATTTGAGAAAAAGTTATTGTAAATGTTTTTGTGAAATGTTTAAAGTGAAAATTTCATTGAAACATTTACATTAAAAAATCCAACCTTAAAATCTGTTGGGATTTTACATTTTAGCTGGCCTAAATTCTTCCCTCAGATGGAAATCCCTTGAATTGCAGTGTGAATAGGATATACATATTCAAAGAATTTGGCAACCAACTAATTTTTTTGGTTTTCTTTAAGAAGCAGGTACAGTATACCTCTCCATAACGAGCAGGTTAATTTGCCAGTGTAGCCTCAAAAGCAGTGCTTTCAAAACCTGCTGGGCTTTCTCCCCAGGTCTTTACAGAAGATGTCGCAATATTCCCCAGATATTCATACTACAGCTTGTTTGGAGTGTGTAAACTGCTTTGTTTGAAGTTGGTTGAGAGTCCATAAGCACCCTGGGAGACACAATTTCCTTATAGGAAATACAATACGACTACAGGTCAGAATGGCAAGTGAGTTGGTGACTGTGTACATAGGTATGCGTATATAGGTACATACATCTACAAAAATATGCAAGAGGCAAGAGTATTAGTATTTGGGGCATACATATTTCTGGTAGGATTAACAGCACACTGAAAAGGAGAAAAGGCTCCTTTCACCGTTCCAACTTAAAATTCTCTGAAGCCAACAGCCCTACAGTACTGGCATGTGGATTAGACATTTGTTGATTTAATCCTGTATGTTGTCCTAGTAGACTTGTATACAAACAGGAAAAATTTTAGAAATATGTTGTTATCACAGCAAGTGAAATGCTTGCTTAAGAAATGAAGCATTTAGTCAAAAAAAAGGTTATTATGGGTCTGCCATTTATCAGGTTAAAAGTCTAGGCAATGCATGCGTTCTGTTTACACACAAATACATTATTGATTTCTAGCAGTTCATTCATTTGCTTAAAAAATCTGTATCTAAATATGATCTTCAGTTTTAAGCCATATGTACTATGAGCTTGACAGACTAGATGGTATTTAAAAGTGTATGCCTTACATAAGGCAAAATGGAAAAATATTGAAGTTCTGCATTGCAGAAAACAGAGCATTTTTAACAATGCATAGGAATATGCATATGGTTAGGTTTTACCTGTTCTCAAGGCACTACAGCTACACACTTGAAATGTATCTTCTTTCAACAGCTTTGTAGATTTTGCATCATAATATCACTTCAGACATTTGTTTGAAGGCAGACAGCAACTCTGTTTTAGAAGCAAAGCCATTTAAATCCCATGCAGTCCCAGATTTTTGCATCCAATTCCTACTGCAATGCCTACAAGTTTCCACAGTACAAAACAAAATAATGCTGTTCTGCAGACAGCCATGTACATCAAACTTTAAGAAAATGTTACAACGTAAATAAATGAGGTTAAAAAGAATAGCAATAGAGACACCCTCAAGATTTAATTATTCAAAACAATAGTTTATCATCTGTTCCTACTTCTGAGCTACATATGTGCGTACTCCAGAACAGTGGGGACGGCAAAACACAGTTGCTGCAGTTTGCTTTTGGCTTATAGGAGACCTTTGAAGTTTCTATCCTGGAGACAGCACATACAAAATCAACGGAGAGGCAGTCAGGTTTGCATCTTCTGCACTCATTGCTGAGGTCTCCTGACTAGCTTATTTGACCTTGTCCCTTTCCCTCCTGTCTTTTACTAACCTGAAGATTCCCAGGCTTCATGTTCTGAAATGTCTTTTCTCTTCTATCAGTAGACTTAATTTTTTCAAGTAGATCAGCCAGTTGAAGGGGAACAGTGCAAAAAAATTTGGAGTGCTCACAGGCTACAGCAGTAGAATTATGTTTACAATGCACATACGTGAAATCCCTGGCCTCCATCTGACAGCCAAAAACACACGTTAATTTTCTACAAACCAGGTCAAGGCTATGTAGCTAAATAGCATTTACAGATATATACCTAATCCCAGAAGGGAAAAGATGTCATCTTTCACTTACACCATTTACTTACTTACATTGTGCTCAGTGAACATGATGAAATTGTCCTCTTTCTCCTATCGCTGTATATTTAACTTTTCAAAATATTCTACAAATACACTACAAGACAACAAAATGAGGGGTGACACCGTCAGCCCGCCTTTGGAGTACACTGACATGGTCCCTTGTGACAAGGGCTACATCAGAGAGAGACAGCAGGTCTCTGTCTCTGGGCAGAATAAACATTCCTGGGAACAACAGTGGGCAGGGACTCATTTTAAATTGGAATTAAGAAAGTTGAAACAAAGAGGAGCTGAAATAAACGAAAGAATGCAAAGTCAGTGGGAAATCCCAGGGTGCACAGCTTTTAATTAAGCTACTTTTGCAGTCATCTGAAAAGTCTTAGGAAAACAAATGTCCACCAGAACTTGGAACAGCTACCTTTCGGTAGCCCAACTATGCCAACCGCAGCTCATTCAAAACAGCTGAAAAAGTAAGCTCCACAGGCAAAAATCAAGCAGATGTTTACCTGCAATGAAAGGCAAAGCTGTTGTTTTTATATAAGAAAGAGAGTGGCTTGCAAGAACAGATTGTATTATAGCTGGGATAAAACCTTAACTAACTTGCTCTCGCTCACTTCCCTGTATCTGCTAAGCTTGAGCAACTGGAGAGACTTGAGTTGAATGGGAATATACAAACCTGAGTAGCACCTATATATTAGTCAAAATGCCAAACTGTCTCACTTCACCCTCCTAGGAAGAGAGAGAAATACTTATTATTCAGAGATAAAGAAGCTGACCCACTGAAGGACCTTCCTATTCAGCCCTGCAAGCTTTCTCAAGCAAATCAACAAAACCTTTATGGATACTTTACCAGTATTGATCTAGAGATCAGCTACCATAGATAATAATGCTGTCTCTGTACTGTATCCTTGCCTAAAACCAGAGATGTGCAGGTAAGAAGGACCAGTGATAAAAATACACACAAGTTTATGGATGTAGAACTACCATAAAGCTTGGACATGAAGGAAAATAATAAAACCCTGAATTCATCCCTAACTCTCATTTTAACCTGCTGTATGTCTGACTTCCATAAATACATAGTCGAAAGGTTCTGTGGCCGTTGTAAGCCACAAAAGAGTCATTAATTTCAAACATACCACCCTGTTCATTTCCATTTAAGTCCCCTCTACTGACATGCCCAATGCTCTTTCAAATATTTAAACACTGGGATTTTTAAACAAATCCATTGAATTTCACTGGAATTTGGGCACTGATACTCTTTAATCTCCTTTCAAGATTCCAGACACAGCTCCTTAATGTTTAACCACTTTCTGTAATTTATTAACTCCAGAAATACTTAGATATAATAATAAAAAAAAACAACCCACAACTTTTAAATGAACACACAGGACAGTGTATAAGAGCAAGCACACACGTTCCTATTTAGGACTAGATCATATTATAGACTTTGGAAGGATTTACAGGTCTCAGTTGCTTGTTGTGTTTGGTATAACACACTGCATTACATTCATGTGTACCATTGCCCTCTGCAGGATGGAATTCTGGATTTATGTAAGCGTTGCGATTATTTTGCTTTCTAGTAGCAAGCTCACAACACAGCACATACTCAATTCCAAAGGTGGAAGTCTGTAATTTTGTCACAGAAGGTTCTAGATTCCATATCTGATAACATATTCTGTGATATAAGAGAGGCAACCAAGTATACAACATAGATCAGCTGCACAAAAACGTATTCAGAGTCATTCCTTCAAAGAACAAATATGATTGTAAATACAAATGCAAAAAGCACCTAGCATCTTTACCACCCCAATAACATCTGTCTTTGCATAATCAGTAGTTTGTACAGTACATGTCCAATAAGCACTTTTGAATATCTAGACTATTTTGAAAATACGACACATTTGCAAAATGTGAAATGTGAAAAGCATTTAAAACATACAAGAATAAATCTGCAAATATTGATCTGGCATTCTGAGTGTATAGTTCTGACATTTTATTACACCATTATTTGCAGTCACAAACCTGCAACAGCAATTCTGGATACAGAAAAATAAGACAGTTAACTTTTACATGACATTACTTACACAATATGCCCATATTTTCACTTAAAGTTTGGCCACTGGGCACACTCAGAATGCTGGAAAAGGTCTAGAGCATAAACAAAACCTGAGGTGTGTTTATAAGTACAAACTGACCCTGAATGAGCTCTTAGTATAGCAAATGAGAAATTTTGGCCACAATTAAAAAAAAAGACAAAGTTCTCATGGAATTCTGATTGTACTTCATCTGAAATTTCAGGCTTCACCAAGTATTTACCTCCGAACTCTAAAGTGCGGAAAAATGAGTTTCAGCAGAAACACTGAGATCATCTCAACTTCTATCATTATCTGAACTATCACATCTCCAGTTTCATGTAATTTTCAGTTTTCAGATTAAATCAAATGATTTTTATAAAGACAGACCAAGAGACCACTGCTTCAGATTACTTGCTAAGAAGGTTCCCTTCATTTAGAGATGAAATTTCACTGTGTAAACCTCATACATACAAAAATTGAACAGATACACATAGGCCTTCTAAAACTGAATGAGATATCCCTATCAGGACTTTCACATGTGTCAGTGGTATATGGATCTCTTTTATTATTATCCGGTTTGCTTTTTGTTAATTACAGAAATGGAAGAAATATCCTTTATGAAAAGAAAAGTTCTTTTTAAAAATACATTTCAGAAAAGCATTGAACAAGACATTAATAACAAACTGAAAGGATAAGCAGAATGGAAGTCTGAAAAATTCTATATTTGTATTATACAAGCATTGTTTTCATTCTTGGCACCTTATTTTTCATGTACATAAAGAGAACGCAAGCTATAGCAGGGTGAGACAAAGATCAATGCTGAATGTATTACTTGGCATTGGTCAGACTCAGTTTAATAAGAAAAGAATTGATCCATTAAGCTAAACCTAATTCTTGGCCGAAAATGGTTGAAATCTCTTCTTTATACTGCTAGCTTCATAAAGACCTATAATATTCGGAAGAAACAACTCAGAGCTGAGTTTAATAAGATTAAATGTATTGCAAATATACTTAACAAGAATCTATCAAGTTGTTAATGATTACTATTAATATCAAACAATTTTTGTATAGAATTTTTTATTAGAGTCGTTGTAAAATATAGCCATGTGAAATGCAATATAAAAAGGGGCTTAGGTAATTTGTAACAGCTACAATTGCAGAACCAAAACCTTAACCTATAAGATATAGTAATTTATTTTATCAGTCCTGTTTCTCATACAAGTGCAATTCAATTTGTAAAGTATTTAAGTGCCAGTCATTAACACTGTATAGCAAAGTGCAGAAGGACAGAATGTACTATATGTGATTGTGTTATTATATGTGAAGAGACTGCAAAATAAATTACTTTTTCTGTCAGCAAGGCTGGAGACCTATTGTTAAAATACAACTTCAGATTTCTATGAACTACTCTACAAAGCACTGTTTCATAGCTAAGATAGCTAAAAGCAGTTATTGGTACCGTGAGGATGCCCTACACTGTCAAAGGGACATATTGACATTCATTTGCCTCTCACTGCTTCCTCACAGCGTACGTTCCCTTTGGAGACCAGAGGTGCTCTGCAGCACCAGAGAGCCACCGTCCCAAAGCCGCTGCAAGCTCCCACCCTGCAGCACAGCATCGCCAGGCCCGGCAAGCCACGGAGGAAAATCCCTACCCCTCGTGAGCAAGATCACCGGTCTGGCCTGAAACCATGGGCTGTGTTGCCTTAGGTAGCCTGCATCCACGCTTCTGTCTTGTGCCCCCTCCTTGGACAAATACAGGACCACAGGTTAAAATTCTGCCCATCTAACAGCTTTTTTTTAAAAAAAAACCATGCTTTTAAACCTGTTTTATAGCCGGGATTGTCTCTCTAAACAATATATAAAAGAATGAGAGCAGGAATTACTGCTTCACCTAGGATTTGAACAGAAAAGGACATAACTGGAATCAATTCAGCAACGGTTACAATCTAGTTACAATTTTAATTAAGATGACAATGTGACAAAAATACATCCACACAAAAAATCAAAACTCTGAATTCAGCGAAGAGAATTACTGAAACAGTGGGTGAGACTGAATGGGAAACAGCACTGGAGGAAAAGGAGAGAGAAGGAAATGGAAAGTACTGAAAGTCAATTATTACATGCCCAAAGGTTATATGCGCTGTCTAGCATCAGGACATTGTGTGTTAAAATATATATTTTGCATGAAGAGGAAAATGCAAGAAAATTAATTTAAGAAAAAGGCATATTTAAGGTATAAAAATACAGATAGGGAAGACAGCTAGAAAGATTATAGCATGAAGTTAAAAGACTGTAACCTACTGATAAGGAAAGCAAAGGGGGAAAATGAAAGGAAAAGTTCACATAAGGTGAGGAAATCGTAAATAAAGATTTTTTTCTTTTCAAGCACGTACAGAGCATAAGGTCACTGAGAGAAACAGAAGCACACCTATGAAATGGCAAATGGCAGTTTACCAACAAGAAGGAGAGACTGCTTAAAAATGAACTCTCTATTTTATTGTCCATAAAACAAGGTTGCGACTGATGACAGGATCAGACATAAATTTCCTGGGGGAGGAAGAATAAACACCAAAGAAAATCAGTAACACGCCAGAAGAGCTCATCAAGAAATTAGAAAGTCTGAAGGTTGACATAACTCCAGGAATAGACAGAATTAATTCAGAGCTCAGAAAGATATGTCAGAAGAGATAGAGGAATCATTAGCAGATACATTTAAAACCTGTTTGGAAATATGAGCTGGACTAAAGAGAGGTTAGCGATAACCACTATCTAGAAAAATACAACCCCCTGACTTCACATCTATGTCATACTCTTGAAACATTTCAGGAAACAATACGATTAAGAGTTTGTATAGCTGCAAGAGAAATTGCTAGCATGGCTCACAAAAGGGATATCACGCCTAAAAATGCCCTCAGCACTTTTTAAGGAAGAATTACAAATTATTGATCATAATGGAAGGTACAATCATATATTCCACACTCTTTAGAAAAGCTTCTGATAAATTAGCACATAGAAGACTAATTTACAAGGTCAGGAAGTGTGGGAACAATCAGTAAGATGACAGGATATGTTGGAAAGAGACAAACTGGTAGGCTAGTCAATGAAAAGAAACGGGATAAAATTCAGAATGACTGAAGTACACTCAGACAGATTGAAAACCTGGCAGAGTAGAAGCGTAGACAAATTAATTCAGTGTAGACAAACTTACGCTAATAAAACTAGCAGTAAATATCAAAGAAAGAGGCTCTACCCTTGAAATGCATAAAGTTCAAGTCTCTTACACCAATGTACTCCATTAATTTCAAATTTCTGGTTTTCACAAGAGGTGAGAACCAAGCCCTCTAAACATTAGAAGAATTAAGAAAGGGAAACTTTTTTTAAAAAACCCAGTCCAAATTGCAAATGATGGTAGAAGTAAGCCTGCTGAATCTTCTCTATCACTGTAAAATAAAGCAATATGAGAACATGCTGGCATACTCAAGGATCTTCGGGTTTGGCCCAAACCTTACAGAAATCAGTGGTTTCCTTCACGGATGTCAATGCACCTTTAGGTCAGACTATTGCTTATTTAGAAAACTACAGAATTTTCAGTACAGGAAAAAAAATCATAGCTCTTAAACAGAAATCAAGACGTTAACTATATGTATGACTATTACTATTGGGGTGATGTGCTAAAAAGCACGGACCAGAGCTGTCCCACAATTATTTATCTCTAGCTTTCAACTGTCCGTAAGCCACTAAGTGTTCTTTTCCTTTGGTTGTCCTCTAAAACCACCTACTTTGTTTCTTTGGTTAGTCCTCATTAGCAAGTCCTTTGGTATTTCTAGCAATTCTAACATGAGCACTTCCTCCTTAGTGGAATCAGAATATTCTCTATAAACCAGGGCCATTGATTTATTGGTATAATGTTTTAGTAATATTATTCATCCCATCTCATTAAGAAACTGATCATCTCCCACTGAAAACAGCTGCAGTATTGCCACTGATTTAAGCAGAAGCTGGATCCGATTCAATGGCCAAGGTATCAGGGAGAGTCTTTCATTGATCTGTCCACAACACAGAGATCTCCACAAGAAGTTAAAGTTAATATAGAATCTGGAAATAGATTTTTGTTTTAAAAAAAAAAAAAAAAGCTTTCTAATATGCATTTCCAACAATTGTCTCTCTTATTAGCCTGTTAATTTACTCAACTTTGGCAGATGCTTCTAAAATTCCTTTCCAGGCTTTTAAAATCTTGGTTACCCTAGATAGCAGCATATCATGTGCAAATTCTGTTCAAACTAACTTAACCCGATTTTAAAATACAATGATACTGAATAACACCACTCTTAACCCAGCACAACTGATGACACCATTGGTACAAGCATCAACTTTATCACTTTAGCCACAATTCTTGGATATACTTGAACATTCCAGTAGATTAAAGAATGGATTTGATTTTTCTTTTAAATAATACATGCTGATTTATACAAATCACAAAGTAATTGCAACAGAGTACTCTTTAAAACTAGGCACATTTTTAAACTTCCAATTTTCCAGCATAGTAGCTGGTTTTAAAAGGAAGTTATATTAAATGATTATCAACATACTAGTTACAAGCAATGGAATGCTTGTAGTGATTGCTACAGAAACAGGAAACTGATAGTTAAAATGGAAACACATCATGAACAAAAGAAAAGGGAAAATGATGTCTTAACTTCACCAACCACAGAAGACAGTCCCTTTTACAGAGCAGGCTGGCATGTAACATCTTCAGAAAAAAATGGGGTGAGTGAAAGAACATTTACATGTTTAATATAGATATAGTTACTGCCAATCTAGAAAATAATCTCTTCAACTAAAAATTAGAGTGCCAAACTCCAAGCCTTGATATATGAATTCTCTTATACCAATGAGTTGATGTGTTTTCTCCTTTACCTCCATTCTGGTTTTCCTACTATCTACTTTACACATTCCTTCCTAATAAGGCACAGCTGCCATTGCCTTCAAGGCAGGATGTCATTCAACGCTATTAGAAGTATTACTTTGAAGTAGAAGAATGAAGACGGAGTTTATACCTGTTTGGTTGTTAATGCTTAGATAAAGAGGTTTGCCATAAATTGCTTTAGTAAAGCAAAAATTACATATGCACAATTAAAAAAATACTAAAAAAATACGAAGTGTGTGATGTTCAAAAGTACTCATTTGACCTAATTCTGTTGCAAAGAGTAGAATTCCCATTGACTTCAACAGACACAGAGTTAGGCCGGTACTGAGCACATCTGAAAAATCACTCCATACAGAATGAACTCTGATCAATGAAGGTTTATTTTTTAATGACTTAACAGCTTGTGAAAAGTGCACATTGACAGCTCTCTGTTTCTATACACAGCACATCTCATCATGAACCAGCACAGCTCAAGCTTATTTATGGAATTATGGTATCTCATACCTATCCTTTAGAAGTGAGGAGACTTTTCTCTGTGTCTATCCAATGAGATGAGAAAGCTACCAAAATTAATATGAAAAATGGTGAGTTTTATGATGAACACCTTTCAAGCAGACTGATCACATAAGACATGGCATGGCCAGCCGACAGGCAAAGCTTTTAATCAGTACCGAGATGGAATAAAATGAAACTGTATTACTAGCTTCTGGAAAAGCTTTTGTATCTAGTGCCTAATTCTCAGAGTGAGATAGTTTCTTAAAAGCTTAGGGGGCAAAAACAAACCACAGTAAAAAAAACCACAGAGACCTATGATTATAGCATCTGTGATTGCTGTCGTGCCTACGATGTTTCACTTACTGCAGTTTTAAGGGACTGATTTAGTCCTGGTAGGTGGAAAACAAAGAGGAGTGCCTGAAGACCAGCATTTATCATGCAACCTGATTCATGGAAGTCCCTTTGTGTTTTCAAATGAAGCTGTTAAACCATCCCAGAAAAAGTTACTGGAAAGTATCGTTGCGGCAGAACTTGTCTGTGCAGCGTATGCAAGGTGTAGGTGGTGGATAGGGGAAATTGTTAGTTAAAAGGACCAAACGACTGAAAGAGGAAAAAGAGAAATTATGGTACAGCTAATAATATGTCTATTATATAGTGAATGCTCTTGCATTTACTCTGTTTGAAATCTGCTACATGTTATTGTCTATTTTGCTTTTTAATTTTCAGCATGGTCTCCTTCACTGGTATTCATGTTGAACTCAGGAGTTCCTTGCTTCAAATTGTAGTGGAAACCTCATTTTGAACAATTTAGTCAGGCAATGAAGGAAAGCTGGAGGTAGTCAGGCAGCAGAAGTTTCTGCTATACCTTAGCATGCTGTCCTGATTATAGTGCTATTATAGTTTGCTGTTCATAGAAATCAAGGAATTTATGAATCATTAAAAGGTTAGGTGATAGAGAAGTCATTATAATAGCATTCAGAAATATTACAGGAACTATCACAAAAGCTACAGTGCTAACACCATTGGCTGAATATAAATGCAGTTGTGAAATTATGTGATAGCTGAGGATGTAGATATGCCAAATTTTCAACCAGCCTCAAACCATTCACTAGTCATTTCCATGGTTTTGATATATGGCTACTTTTGTACAAAACTGTGTTGGGTGTATAGAAAAATGTACCAACACTCATGAAAAGTACATTGTGATTGTGTAAAGACCCTGGGCTGGAGCTTGTGAAAACATGGGCTTGTGAATATTAATAGGTCTTATACTAAGTTACTCATTTTCTTACCTTTTGCTCAGAATCCCTCAATGTATTAAAAATATATTAGGTACCAAACCCACTAGCCCTTCATTGTATTAGTGATCAATTACTTACATGCACTGTTCACCGCTGAGAACAAGACTTCTCTATTTTATTTTTCAGTCATTCAATAAGGCCCCTATAGAACAACAGCTGAAAAATTTCTCTCTGTGCTTGTAAACATCAAGTATTCAAAAGATAGGATATAAAAATTTGGGAAAAACATTATTTTGGTAATCTGAAGACCTGATTTCTAAAAGTCTGACTTTCTGAACTTCAAACATGTCTCCTGAACAACATGAACAACTAGTACTTAACATGCACGGCTACCTCAACCAAAGGCATCTATTTTTTGTTATTGATATTATTATTCTAGGTGCATAATCATAAAACTATCAAGTCCAAAATACAGACCTATTTAAGCATTATGCTTTCAGAAAGTTATTCAGCTGCATTTTAAAAATACACATCCTTTGAACAAAAGCAGTAGAAATTGAACAGGATTCAAGAGAAAGGATGACATTTCTTACATGTAAATAGAATTTGTTGTATCCAAAAATTTGCTGACTTTTTTTTCTAGTCTTTCTTACACATATCATTTTAATTGACTGTTTAAATTTCTGCAGGACTCAACAGGGCAGAACCACAGCTGTTCTGCTCAGCTGCTACGGAAAGTTCTCAGCTATGGTCATTTGGCCTCACAGGACATCCTTCCTGCTCCTCATATTAGCCCTGACATTAGTCCTCTGCTTGACATTTTTCCAATATCCTTTAAAACAAAGAGTCAAGACTCCATGCAACAGAAAAACAGACGAACCTGTTAACTATAGCCCAATTCCCCTTTATACTCTTTGAACTAGAGAGGCCTGACAGTTCACTGAAGGGGTGCGGCAGGTCAGGTTTGAAGTCCATTAATACAGCTGCGAGCGCTTGCTTGCACAACACCTTTCCACGCTGTCTCTCACTCTAGTTAGAGCTACAGTAAAACTTCCTTTGCTTTGATCAACACTGAAGTTCATCAAATTCAGCTCTCAGAATACATTTGAGACAGAAGGAAAATAACTACCTTTACCAAAGTGCACCATTTTTTCTTGACTAATGCATGGGACAAAATAGGCAAAACCCCTCAGTTCCATGCTAGCTGTATTACCGTCCTCCTGGGGCACCTTGGGAAAGTCCTTTACTTTCTCCGAGTCCCAGTTTACCCATCTATAATATAGGCCTTCTTGACCAACTGTGCCGCAGAATGTGACGCCCTCTTCCAGAGGCTCAGTCAATTCACTATTATGTTCACAGATTCTTAAATTTAACAAAATGTATAGAGAAAAAAAGCATTTAAAGGATGGTCATTCGTTTCTTGTGGTGTTCCTCAGCTATACCTGGCATCATCAAACGCAAAACATTGGCCCATATGGAAAAGATATACTGCTTGCATAAAGATCTTAAAGAACGGCAAGTAAACTATAGAAAAGATGGAATGGGGAAGGAGGTGTTCTCTGCCTGTGAGGAGTCATTTAGTTGCTGACAAATCCATAGTAATAGTAAGCTGTAGTTTTATTCTTCATCCTAATAGCTGGGATAGAGGAATTTATACATACAGGTTTTCACAATGTTTTGTCTCAGAAATATTTATCATTATAAGAGGCAATAGATGACATTCCATAATGCTACCTCTTACTGTAGTTAACACTGCAGGGAAGAAATCTGTCTCTGTCCTCAAGTTCCATTATAATAAAAAAAGCAATAAAAGAAAACTAACAAGTGCATATAAAGTAAATAACTATTTCTGACAAATATGTATTTGTCATCATAGCTGCCAAGTGATGTAATCACTTGCTCTTCTATCACAAATGAGGATCACCACAAACCAGTAATAGTAACAGTTTATTTTAATATAGCACAACACATTTTAATCTGAAAGCTCTCTGCAGAATATGGGCAAGATGGTGAGGGACCACAGCCAAAACCTGTCCTACGTCTACAGCAACCTACAAAAGACAGTTGGGAACCCAATGCAAAAAATTGCCAAGGTTTGACATTTCAGTCTGTCTGGGTAACCTCTTCCAGCGTTTGACTAGCCCCCCCTGCGATAAATTCTTCCTAATACCTAATCAGAATTTCCCGTTGCAGCTTGTGTCTGTTGCCTCTTCCCCTTTTACTGTGCGTCTCTGAGAAAAGTCTGGCTCTGTCCTCTCAAAAAGACACATACTCTCATATTGCATACATGGCAACAGCAATAAAGTCTCACTTTAACCTCAAATCTAATTTTTCAAGAACATTCCAAAATACCATGTGAGACAAATTACTCTGTACTAAATTTATCTGTCTCTGAAGGAGCAAGTGTGGTGTCAATTCAATTGGGATTTTAACTTTTCCTAGAAACACTTCCGATAGAATTACTCATTGATAATTGATGAATTTAAATTACTTCTGACAATTAACAAAATTACAAGTGCAAAGTACTGCTTATTGGCAAATATAACATGCTGGAATCTCTGTGTCTTCTACATGTAATATTCTCTGTGCTGACTCACCAGTGGGATTTTTCACAATAAAATAAGCTGGTTTGTGCCCAAAAAGCATACGATAATAAAGCTTTCCCTTTATATAGCTTATACTGTGCAACACATCTTGTTTATTTGTGTAAATTTACACTGTGCGCTTCTGGATGTATTCAGTGTCAGGTCAGAATTATTAGAGAACTGCCACAGTTACATGAACACAAAATCTTTATTTAGCAACAATATGTAACAGAACTTCTGGCAGATAACATGCCTACCTGGCAAGGATGGATGCCATACAAATAAAAAAGGGTGGGAGAAGTGAAGACTCTCAACATTCATCTGGTGAAAAGCTGAAGATCTGCAAAACCTTCAAAGAATCTGAATAACTCGCAGGATTAGGATGCACATATAAAAGATGACAACTCCTATATGGTAACTCAAGTGTAAAGCTTGGAAGTGTTACAAAACCAGAAATGTTTACACGTATATTTTTTAATCAAAAACAGAGTAGAAAAATGACACAGAAACTGACCTTGACAGTTTCACAGGGATAGCACTTGTATGAAGAGGATCCGTTATTCTCACTGTACTGTGTGCCATAGGGCTGTCCCACAAGAGAGAGATGTCTTCTATTTTTTACTTCTTAAACGCAAGGATTTGTTGTGGAGAACACAACAATGAAGATGGTTTTAAATTTAAACCATTTAAATATGGTCCCTACATAACCTGAAGTTATTGCTCTCACATTCGGTTCTCTAACCCCTTACATTCTTTGTTTTCATTTGCTGGTTTCAAAGACTAACCAGTCAGGTAACGCTGTTTATCCTTTTTACACAGGTAAAAAGCACCATGCAAGAGCTAAGATTTAGGCTCCTGTTATTGAACAATTTCTTCTACCAGCTTTGTACTTTTAAGAAAGGATTGATACTGACTTTTCCTTTGGCCTTTGAAGCTCCAGGTCACTTAACCAAATATCCAAATGTGTGCACTGCTGTCAGTAACAACATCTGGGAAGATCCATAGCAAAAACCAGCAGAAGTGTATCTTGTTGAGGCTTTTCTTTCCCAGTACAAGTCAATTTCTGCATACTTCACTTGATAAAACATCTTTATTTCTGAATAGATACTTCGTTACTGAATTTGATGCTATACTG
Organism: Cariama cristata; assembly: GCF_000690535.1. NCBI lineage: Eukaryota > Metazoa > Chordata > Aves > Cariamiformes > Cariamidae > Cariama > Cariama cristata. Next base: position 8,964 of record NW_009597784.1, on the reverse strand, counting down.
TTCATTGTTAAGGAAAGACAAAACCTTCAGCCCTTTACCTAACACTTTCAGTCAAAATATGTGGCCAGCCTATATAGTGCAGCTGAACACCTCGACCTCAAACCATTGCTAAAACATACTTGCATATTTCATTACATTTAAGGCATGTCTATAAATGGGGCTCCCAACAGTTCAAATTCTCTTAACTCAAATGTTTTAATGAAACTAACAGTGAGGATCAAAGGTTTCTCTCATACTCTGTTTCGTTACTAAATGCATAAGGTCCGGCTGAGCTAAATGTCAGATTCTGACTTGCTTGATTTAGCCTTGCTATTTAGTAGTAATTATGGACAGAAGTCTCATTTAGGTGTATTGATCCAGTCTTTAACATGAGGAATAAATTCAGCAGCTGAGCTATGGAAAACACTGGATGAATTCTCAATTCATGAATCTCTACAAAGAACAAAGAAGCAGCAACACATTTGCCGTCGCACCGACCCTTACACACGTATGTCTGTAGTTAAACATGCTGAAACAGCTTTTCCTCAGGGAGAAGCCACATCACGAACAACAAAAAACCTGTGGCCCACCACCAGGCCATGTATGTGGAAGGTTCCAATTCTGCCCTCATAGAAGACAGTATCCCAATTCGGGAAAGCATTTAATCATATGTTTCGGTCCATCAGAATTCATGAGAGTCCTTAAGCATGTGCTTATTTTTAAAAGATGCTTAAGTGCCATTGATTTCAAGTACATGTTTAAGTGCTGTCCTCAATATAAATGATTTCTGAAGCCAGGGTTGATGGGAGTTTTATCACTGATTTTAATAAGAGCAGAAGAGGAACTAAAGAATTTTAAGAATCTCAAATGCTTATCCAAATTGAATGTCTACATGACAATAAGTGAAGTATATAATGTTGCATATTTACATTTCAGCTACCTAAACAAAGAAATTGTGAAATTAATGAAAAATCCCAAGCTCCTTCTGCTAACAAAAGACATTTATCACTGAAGGGATAAGAACCTCTTTATCTCTATATCACCCTAAATTTTTACCTTTACACGTATTTTCTTATCTTAGAGGTCGGTGGGTTTTTTTAAGACTAACAACACAATTTTCTGGTTAAATATACTTATTTTTTAAGTTATAAAAAAATCCATAATATAATTCTATGAGAGTTTCCATAATAGACTGTAACAGCTGCTATGGTCTATTGTGTAAATAAGTAATTACAGAATTTACAGACTATCATGTAAATATGTAATTATGGACTTTTTAAAATGTGCATTATTTCCTTGATAGTCTATCGTTTAAATATGTAATTATGGACTTTAAAACATGTATTATTTACTCAGACTGCAACAGCTCCTTGGGACAGAGCTGTTCTGGCCTCTTGGGTAAACATGTAATTACGGAAATTTTAAAAATATTTATTATTTATTTGCTAGTGCTGCTGTCAATACATCATGATAGCCATTTTTAAACACATACTATATAGTGAATATTCTGTCCAGTTTTCAGCGGTCACTTAAAGTACCTCTCTGCATGGTTGCGGTGCCATATAGTGCAGTCTTTGCCTTGCTCAGTATCTTACCACAGGGTCGTGAAATGAAAATCAAGCAAAGGACTCCACAAATAGTTCCATTAATTAGCCTTTTCCACAAAGATTCATAAATATAGTCAAAAGAAAACCCTCTGTCATTTCTTTCACATTTTTAATAAAGTAGAGTAAATTTCACTGTGGTTAGGAGTTGGTATCTCATAGAATATTCCTTGGAGATTTTTCAATAAAGCAGTGAACTTAGTGTAACGCAATCAGTGGGGGCTTTATTTCCTAATGGCCTCTCAGCTCCAAACCCAAGGATCAAGCAGATAAGGCAGGGAAACGAGAGATGACCTCTAAAGTGAAACGGTGCTAAGGACCCAAAGTCCATACTTTTCAGATGGTTTGTTGCAGGCTAGTTCTGGTCTGGTCCCATGGAAGGAATACTCCCAAGCAGCTGGAGCACACTACGTGTGCCCCTAGAGAATACCTTCTGGTGTAGTTTAATCCAAGAGGAATCCAGTTTTTGTTCTGGGAGACCACTCCACAGTGAGAAAGTGCTGGAAGTGGGCCTGATCCCTTCCAAACATCATTCTTGATCTGAACTAAAACACTAAGGTAGAAAACATCCATAGAATACACTCAGTCATGCCACTTGCATTCTGATTTCTGTACATCTTAAGCAGGAGACAGGTTGGAGCAGGCAGTTCTCTAATTTATATAGTGTGGCATTTTTGCAATGTACAAAACTATGAATTCCAGAAATGCTTCCGATGACAAGAGAATATTCTTCAAAGTGGTGGAAAAAGAATTATTAAGGGGGTTTCACTCATCCAAGATGGAACTTCAAAGATGTTATTATTCTGAAAAAAGAGTAATTACCATTACCATTAAATATTTATGTTTTTAAACTACCCATAGGCCCCAATTGGAAACAAATGCTAGGTGCTCTGCAAACATTTATGAATATCCCAACCTCAAAGACTTCACAATTTAAGAAATATTATCAAATATATTATACTTTATAGAATGCTTTTTAGAAGCAAAATGAATGTGTTCTCAGGCCAAAATGTATGCACTGAGTCTATGATCTGCTGTGTCTGCATCTGTATATCAATAATTCTAACATTTAGGCACGATTTTCCTAATAGACCATAGCAAAAAGCAGAACTAGAATAACTTATTCTTGTAAATATATAGGACAGTTATATAGTATGTGACTGTGTTACACTTCAAACAATCCTACCCTTACATGGGAAAGAGGAGTGGTATTGTCATTTACCTAAAATTATCTCCTCAACTAGAGAAGGAGAGAGAAAAAAGATAAAACTCACAAAAGAAAAAAATATTTTACAGATAAGGTGTATTGCCCTGTTAAGAGATATATATTATTCATTTTTACTAATGCTACTTCCTCCATAGTCTATAAGCCTTATGCAATAATAAAGCCCTAAGAATTGAACCTAAGTAGAAAACACTGCATTGGGATGTTTAAGCAAGAATACTGATAAAACCAAAATAATTTCTATCCTAATGAGAGATGGTAGGGCATCGGCTGGAGTGAGTGTGAGTCCAGCTGTCAGCTCAACCCTTCAGGATGGGTCTGGACTAACCAGTGGGAGACTGGAACTTGACCTCTGAGGAACAGGAGAAGAAACTGGGATTGCTTAGTCCCAGGAGGAGATGCCTGGCAGGGACACAGTAATGTTCTTCGGATACGTGAAAAGACAGAGAGGAGTGAATAGACTCCTCTTTATGTCCAATTCAGACAGGACAAGCAGTAATGGAATTCAATATGGCAAGGGAGATTTAGGTCAACGGGTTGCCCAGGAAGACTGCAAAATCTTTGTTGCAGAAGGCTTTTAAGAATGGAGTGAACAAACTTCCACCAATAATGGCACAGCTATCCTGCCTTTGAGAAAGGAAGATGGCCTCTTGAGATCCTTTCCTGTCTTGTTTCTATGGGGCTTTATGCTCCAGAACTAAGCACAACCCCAGAACTGTAGACTCAGTTTTATGCCTAAAAAGCTGATGAAGCCCACTGAAACTTTAAACAACAAAGAATTCAAAAATATGAATGAATAATATGCATCTTTGATACAAACTAAATAAGGATAACATGCCTATTTCAAGATCATATTTCACTTTAGTTCCCCTGAACAAGAACGTACAATACTATTATCTGTGCAAAGATAATCTCAAAGAAAACTTCACACCGATGAGTCAATAGCTGTGCATAAATAATGCTTTTATTATATGCAACACTAGTATGGCTGATTATTTGTCAGGGCTCTGACTGCACCAACAGGCTCTGCAACCTCTTCTGCCTCCTCCCCAGGGGTCTGGTGCCCATACTGAAGGCCAGCTCTGACAAGGCCAGCTCTGACATTGCACCAGATGGTTCTAAACTGTGAGAAAGATTGGTGTGAGAAGACACTTTCTTACCTCCTTACATGTATCAGTAACATATATGTTATATCCAACTTTAAAAAGGTCACACTGTTTACTTTCGAAAGGCAGAAAAAACTTTCATCCAAATTCATTGTTCATTTAGCAAGAGAAAAAAGCTGCAAGAAAATACACAGGAGATAGGAATTACAGTCTAAACAAGCAACAAACGTAGTCCCTGTTAAAATGAGAAACAACGCTCCACATCTAGAACACGGGAGCTTTGAAATCTCCAGCCATGAAGAAGATTTTCAGCTCTCTGTGATGAGTTCCACTGATGATTATGGGTTCTCTGTAATCATAACCCTGCCTTTCTAAAAGTAGTTGGAAATTTTTGTTCTCTGGGCCATGGTACTTCACCACCTGTGTAAAGCAGGTAAGTTTTAGGAACTTGTAGGAAGAGTTGTATGCTACCGAACGATGGGATTTCCTTCCAGAACCTGAGTATCTGCTATACTCCTTGCTCTTTTGAGCTGTTTATTCTGGAGCTCAGCTTGCATTTGCAAGGTCATGCCGGATACTACTCGTCACACTATGTTGCTTATGCGTGAAATCCTCATTTTGTGCAAAGCTCACAAATATATATTCATGTCATAGTATTGTAATGTCCAGGGATAGTTTAAGCATGCCAAAGTGAGGGTGGCTGCCATACATGCTCTGCATTATTGTGGCAAAACAAGGCAAAGCGGAAAGTTGTCTGTTTGAGACTGGAAATCTTATGGGAAGGTTAACATAGCTGCACTGCTGGAACTAGGTGGCTGGTAAAGAAGATCTTGCCTTCTGTGTCTGCAATTAGTTATGTGTCAAGTAGACGTGCCAAAATTGGAAGCAGTGTCCATTTTGTAACAGCAATTATTATTGTGAAGCCATTTTCAAGGTGGGATTATGGGCACTAAACCGCTGGGACTGACTGTGCTGCCCATGCGTTAAATCCTCATTTTGTGCAGACTTAATGAAAAAGATAGTTTATTGTAATATGTTCTGTTTTGTTAGTTGCTCCTACATAGCAGTATAGGGATGCTTTCTTTGTGCTTAATACATGCAGTGATAATTTTTCCACATGCTCTTTCTGTAAATGTTCCACCAGAAAACATTGTTAAACTGGAATTAAGGTTGTAAATATGCATTAATAAGTTAGAGTAAATTCTGTACTAATTGACTGCCCATACAACTTTGCTGACATCGATGGAGAAAAAGCTACTGAAGAACATTACAAGCTGGATTCTTATCCCAGAAATGCTACTCTATCTCCACATACAGGGGTACGACAGAGAATCAAATCCTCTGCTGAAGTTTGTAAGAAACACATGCTGAAGTACCAGGAATGCAAGATTCAACTCACACTTTACAAACATAAAGGACAAGATTGCAAAAGCACTCACCAGTGGCCTAAATCTGCCCTCACTGGAGTAAACGGCGTTATTACCACTGACTTTAACAACAGTAGAACTAAGCCAGTGATCAGCACTTTTGGAAATCCTATCCTTTGTGATTTGACCGAAACAAAATAATTTAGGTTTCTCTTGTTCCCTCAACTAACCTCTTTGTAAAGTCTCATCAGCCTCTCACCTACAGTTACACCATAGGATGAACCACACATCATAGTGATCCCAAATTTACTTTATGTTCCAGCCACATAAAATACATCCTAGTGGCAAAATCTCTGCTAATTCCTTGAGGATTCAAAGTCAGTATTATTTTTCCTCTTAGCCTTGACAGATCTGTCCATTCTTGTGGCTGAAATGAAAATAGTTCTTTTCTTTCAGTTTCATAAGATCGTACTTTACTGTTAACATATTAGGAGGGAGAACCGTATCAGAGAGTAAGCAAATCAGACAATAATTAACAGAAAATTAAATAACAGTAATTAATAAAGATACCTTCCAACTAGTCTCTGAATGATAATAGAAAAATTCACAATGGTGTTGTGAAGCTTGGTTTATTCCTACCTCTAATTTACTTTGAGGTCTTAGCATAAAAGGTGCTTAGAATTGAAAAATATCATTATTAGCATAAAAATGAGGTATGTTCTATTTATTTTGTGTATTAATTTAGCAGAATATATTATTACACAACTTTATACTGTAAGCACAAGGTCACACAGGATATGACTTGTCACACTGTGTTGCCTATGCATGAAATCCTCATTTTGTGCAGAGCTCCAAAATATATATTCATGTCAGAATATCTTACTGTCCAGCGACAGCCTGAGAGTTTCATTCTATTACATACTGGGGAAACAGATTCGGCGTCATTTGAGAGGTCTCTTCTTCTCTCAATACCCGAATGAACTCCCATTAATCAAAAAACTACAAACACTCACCAAAAGGGAACCGGCCCCATTAATGCTCTCTTCGGTCTGAGACAAAATTATATCCATTCTGCCAGCATTTTTTTATCATTTCTCTGCGACTATCCCAGTCAAACAGCCAAAATTTGGCATTGATTTCATAAAGTTAGTAACAGAAAACAGAACCTAACTTTACTAAATCCAGTAAATGAAAGAAATTGTTTCTAGGGATGGAATTTTGCTGGCACTGCCAGTGTTGCATTAACTGCACAGATCTCAAGACAACCCTGGAGATAACATGACCTTCTCCAAACTTCCAATCAGCCTGGTAAGCATACATTAAAAGTTCCAGCTTTGCTTACGCTGAACATACCAATGTTTGTAGTTCGATAAGCAGTTCCTACCTAGCTCTGTTAACTGCCTACCCATCAACTCATTGTTTTGCCCAGCTTTAAATGTTTTTCTCCTCTAAACACATCCATACTGAAGAACTGGAAACCACAACATTCTTTGAATACTAAGTCTCAGGGAAGCCTTTTTTTTAGCAGAAATAAAATTGAGAGTATTGTATAAGCAGTTTGAAGTGGGACAGCTTCCTCAACAAAATCGTTAAATCTAAGGAAATGTCAGTTTGCATTAAGAAAAGAAATACTACCTTGGTCTTCAATAACACAGCAGAAAGCAGTAGCAGTTTAGAGATCAGAGCAGATAACCAGAGTAGCCTCCAGACCAGAACAGCAGGTTTGACGTGATATTCAAGTAAATAGCCAGAACAGAACAGCAATTAACAGTTAACAGGCCACTTAAATTAAGAGCTTTCCTTGAGAAAACAGCCTCAGACCTTCATAGTCTCTAGGAACTGACAGTTCAAGCAGGAAGTAAAGTGACAAAAAATCGAAGTGTATGGGGAATTTCCTCAAAAAGCCTTTTATCCACAGAATGTACAAACCCAGAAATGCCCGGCCTAAATGCAGATGTAGGGGAACGTAGCTGCAGAGAGGAGGGAACAAAGAGAGGAAATGAGATTTTGAGCAATGACCTTCTGAGCAATGAAAACATCATTTTCTTTGCTGGTGTCTTCAGAGTCAAAAGTTTGCATGGTTTAACACTTAGCGCTAACCTGTGCTCTGTAACTTTGCCATGCAACTTGCTGCCGCAGCACCTGGTAAAGCAAGGCAGTCGCTGTGGGTTTGTAGAGAGACACGGATCTTGTGCAACAGCTACGGCGCGCAGGCCACTCTTGATTCTCCCTGAGTGCCCTGTGTGCTCCCCCAGGCCCAGCAAAGAGAGAATCACACTGGAGAACCAAACCTGCAGCCCTTGTACAAGCACACCAGCAGCGGCACCGATAAGCACCTCCACACTTCTGTTGCCCTCACTGTTTCACTGCACCATCACCATGGTACAAACACAGGCTTCTCAACACCACGACAATAAACAATTGTAAAGCCCGCTGCCTTGGGAAGGGGCATGGACGAGTATGAGAAGTAGATGTCTCAAACTCCCAGAATCTCAACACCCTTTTTTGCTTACAGTGCCTCATAACTCTACAATATCAAGCATTTGTCTTTCATTCATGAATCTGACCTCCACAAACTTTTTAAGTGAAGCAGTTCAAAGAGAAATGAAGAAAGATGTCTCTTTTCTACCTCTCTCAATCCCATAGAGCTCAATGCACTCTGAATTTGGGACATGTGGGAGCACAGCCCCATACACATACATAGGTTCAGCACTGTGTCAGAAAAAACCTGAAACCAGTCAACAGTCTTCCCCAGCCCCTACAACCTAGTACCACAGGAGTCAGTTTGCTGGTCCTTCTGCTCCCAGCCTCTACCCTGACCAAATAGCCTGCAAAACCCTGGAAGCAATAGGTGCATGTTGCCACCTCCCAAATACTGTGATGCGGGGATAAGCGCACTGCAGCAGGACACACAGCCCGTGGGATCGTATCACAGAACCAGGGGGAGGCCACTGCCTGTTAGCCAGATCCAGGAGGGCGGAGGTGCCAAATTCGCTTTACAGCTTTCTAGCACTGAGATGTGTCTGGGGCCAGGGGAGTTTTTGATGGACGCATGGGAGCAACACTTGCAGTCTGCTTGAAAGGGTCATTTCCACATTTCTCAGCAGTGGCCTACGGGGGACCCAGTATCAGATCAGCAGTCTGGGGGCTGCTTGTTGGCAGGGGGGTGGACTCAGGTGCCTTTCTGGCTGTTTCACAGGGCCCACTGAAGGGTGGGGGGCACGGTTCTGAGGAACACCAAGAGCGTGTAAACCCCTTACTTGCTTGAGGGAGGTTGGGGGCAAGAGGGTTTGGGGGGAAAAGTGTTTAGGAGTGAGGGTGTTTTGGTGCAAGGAAGACTGGGGGTGATCATGTCTTGGGGTGAAGCTGTTTGGAAGCAAGGGCATTTGGGAGTGAGGGAGACCAGAACAAAAGCACTGGGGGCAAGGATGTTTGGGAGCAAGGGCTTTTGGAAGCAAGGACCCTTGAAGGTGAGGGTGTTGGAGGCCAAAGGCACCTGGGCGGCAAAAGCATTTAGGGGTAACAGCATTTGCAGGGCAAAAGCATTTGGGGGAGAGGTCGTTTGGGGACAAGGGCATTTGGCGGCTACAGCGTTTGAGTGTGAGGTTGTTTTGGGGAGAGGGTCTCAGTGCTGTTGCAAGCTACCGACCGCCTCCTCTGGTCCCCACGCTCGCTGTGCGATG
>NW_009597783.1:0-2265 GCF_000690535.1 Cariama cristata | reverse complement strand
TCTGGCGCTTGCAACACCCCTGGCCCTGGTCCCCGGTGCACCCCCTCACCCCAGCTGCCCCCGGCCCGTCTCTCCCCCCATTCTCCTCAGGCCGCTGGGTCTCCGCCCCCTCCGGGCATGCCCCAGGCCAGCTGTGACTGACAGGCCACCTCTGGCTCTGCTGATTGACTCAGTTGTGGCCAATGGTGCCGGTGTTTCTGGAGCCCCTTTGGCTTTTTTGCCTTTGTTTTTTGCACTTCAAGACCGGAGTTTAACGAACCATCACGAGTCCATTACTGAGTGGACCGTGACACCATTTCCCCGGAGCTGTTCTCTCAGCAGCGCCAGGTGTGTGCACAGCTCTGCTGTCCCCCAGTCCGCTCAGGGAGTCTGGGCCTGCTCAGGGCTGGGGGGAAGGGAAAGGGGGAGGTCAGGTAGGGAAGGGGACAGGAGGGGAGTGGAGGGGACAGGACAGGAGCTGCTGCTCTGGCTCAGCAAATCTTAACAGAAATGTGGTTCTGTACGTGCTCCAGGCACAGCCCCGGACAGGAGGAGCTGTGTGATGGAAGTCGCTGGCGTCGGCCAGGCCAGCGCCTGGCAGGAGACAGGGCTCTGCCCCCGGTCACACCGCCCGGGCTGAGCCCAGCACCCAGCGCCTTCCTCAGGCCTCGCCTTCCCCCAGGTGATGAGGAGGAGAGATGCCCTGCCCTGGCGTGGCCCAAGGCAGCTTCCTGCGGCCAGAAGGAGGGACAGAGCCCCGTCACTCTCCCCACATGACCGCTGTCCTTCCCTTAGTCCCCGGGGCTCCCCTCCGCTGGCAGGCCCCCCAGAGCTTCAGGGCCAAGCAAATACTGGGGCTCCGGGGGCTCAGGGCAGCTTTGGGCATCTCCAAAGCCGAGGCACGGCTGCCCCTTTGCTTCTGCAGATGCCATTATTTGCTACCCGCTTCGTGGTCAAAACTCTTTCTCCCTGTGGCCCGTGGACTGGGCAGATGCCATGTCCCTGTGAGTCTGGGAAGACTTCAGGGAAACGAGGAAGTCCCAGCATGCACACACGTAGGAGGACTGTGGAAAGGAGCCCTGTTAAGGTTGTTCTGCCCTTTCAGCTCTGAGCTCAGATGTTTGTGAGCATCCCAGCACCAAAGTCAGCTTTTTGTCCTCCAAGCTGCACGGCTTTTTGCTAGCGGGAGTGAGTCGGGCTGAGCTGGTCTTTGGGATAACTCGACTCCTTTCTTTTTGATTGTGTGCCTATACTTTCCCTTTTTTCCAGCGATTTCTGTCATTCTCCCCCCCTTACCCCCCCAGTTCCATCCTCTTTCAAAGTTAATTATGATTTGACATTCTGGACAGATCATCAAGTAGGTAGACACACGATATAAGTATGGGCTGGTCTCTACCTCCAGAGCTGTAGGCTGAGCTATTCTACCTTTAAAGGCTAGATAGATACGGGCTACGAGTGGAGATTCTGTTTGCTAATTATGACTTCTTTTGGGGCCCTGTGAGACTGGCGGTCAGTTTGTCCACCTGCAGCAGTTAAAACAACCCCTGAAACAGTTTTGATGATGGATGCTGTTCCGTGTGCTTCATTTTGGGCACCCATTTCATTGAGCTAGAATTACTTCTTTGCGATTAGGTGCCGGGGACCTTCTTGCACTGGTCTTCTCTTTCTGGAGCGCGTCCTGACACCCTTGGTCATCCAGAGCTTTCCCCTCTGTTGCCAAGAAGAGCGATGGTCGTGACGTGGACCAAATCCTTTAAGTAATGACTTCTTCAAGTCTGATTTTGAGGGTGCAGAGCCTCCTTTTCAGGGACTAAAGCCTTTTCCTGGACCAAAGCCTCATTTTTAGGATTCCGTCTGTGATTTGGAGGGCCCAAAGCCTCATGCTGAGTCTCCAAGACCCCGTTTTTAGGGTGCAAAACCTTAGGTTTTGGTACCGAAGCATCATCTGCGAATCATCATCTGAGGGCACAAAACCTGTTTTCAGGGTTCGAAGGCTCAATTTCATTGCCAAGGCCCCATTTTGAGGGCCCAAAGCCCCATTTTGAGGGCCAACATCCTCATTTTTAGTTGCCAAACCTGTCTTTTATTACCCATAGCCTTTCCTTAAGGCCCACAGTTTCATTTTGAGGGTGTAAATGCTAAAGGCAGAGCTTAGTTGCCTGGCATTGTCCTCCCAGAAGTTGGTGGGGAGTCAGTGGACTAGGACAGCCAGTCGTCTCTGAGGAGGCAGGGGCAAGGCATGTAATTGATATGTAATCAACCAATCAAGCTTTGAGGCTTCAAGGC
>NW_009597782.1:9113-13120 GCF_000690535.1 Cariama cristata | reverse complement strand
GTTTTAAGTGCCAGTCCAGCCTTAAACAGAGACACTTAGCCATTTTGTTGCTCTTATCATTTGGGAAGGCAAGTACAGACCTACAAACTACTCTGCCCAGAGTACAGAAAGCTCAGAAAGCAAAGAGTTCAAGAACAGAATGATTAATAATGACATATACCTCCATGTACATGCAGTTTTATTGTTGCTTATAGTTTCAAAGTGTTCTATGTTTTAAACAAATATATTTATTATACATCATCCTCATTTTCTCAGTCTTTCATGAAGAACTTCTGATTCCTTCCTTTTATGCCTATCATTTCTGTATTTGAAGACAATTGTATCAGTCATCTTTAAACTCAACGAACCCACATCTTCCAGTGATTCATGATGACTACGTTTTCTAGATTGATCTTTAGTCATTTTCATTGCTCTTCTCTTGATATTCTCCTGGGTAATTCTTTCTTGAAGAGTCATGCTCAAATTAGGCAAAGCCTCTCAGGTGAGGGAGTATTACTGCTAGTAGATTAATAACTACTCCATGTGTCTTTTTTCCTACAGGTCACTATGATATTTACTATTTTTTCAATTGCAAAGATAAACTATTTTGAGCATAGTTAAGCCCTTTTTAAATTGTCATGTACCATACTCTGCAGCTTTGTAAACCTTCTATTTAGCCAGTCATTCCTACCATGTATTTCTTCAATGAATTCTGCTTATATCTGTGAAAAACCTTGTCCTTATGGATTTACTTCAGTTTTTTCAGAATCCCTTTAAAATATTAAATATAGTTTGAAATGCTAAATTTATGTGCTTTTAGCCCTACCCTACTTAAGATGATCTTCAGATTTAAAGTCATAATGTATGTCTTTAATTGAAAAGTCAAACAGTACTGGATTTAAAGCAGCTTTCTGTTGAATTGCAATGATCATCCTGTATCTTAAAAAGATCTCTCTAATATATTATTTTTTGTCTGACAGTGGCCAGTGATAGTTATGAATGAATAAATAAACAGGGAAAGTATTTGACAATTTTTTTTCCAAAAATCTCCTGTAACATTCATTAAGCTGTGGTTTAGAGATTTCCTGATACTTTCTTCTGGTGTAACATTTCATACCTAATGACAAGAAAAAAAAAATGATTCTTCAACATTACATTCTAAAATTGTCTTATCAGAAGAGTTCTCTTTCATTCTGGGTTGAGATCCACCAATATCTAATAAAAGAAGTGTTTCTGAGGCACTTCATTAACCAATTTCTTAGAGGTACTTCCCAACATTTATTCTTAGAAATAGTTTGAATGGATTCCAGATTTCTTATTTTGTTAAAGAGTATTTGTGTGAACACCAAAGACATCTGTGAAAAAAAAAAACACACCATCTTTTATGTAGTATAATAAGTGAAAACGATCATTACATTTTCAGGCTGTCTACTGATGAGGGTCACATCCCTTCGTTTTCTGCCTTATGAGACTCTAATTGAAAAAAAAACCTGTAAATTATTGAAGTACACCTTTGTTTTAAGGCAGTTCTCAATTCTTTCACTAGCTTGGACATATTGGCCGTAGTTTATAATGGACTAGCTTTGGGGATATTTTCCTTTTCTTTATGATGCCTTTCAGAGATCAGTAATGTAAGGCAGCATTTATCATCATCTAATTACTCAAAATTTGAATTTAAACTGATTGTAAATGAGAATACTCTGATGACCATCCTGGAAAAATTGTTGCCTAGGCTGAAATATTATCTGAATGAAGAATGATTTCTGAGCATCTAGGAAAAGGGCACATCATACCTTAAAGACAAGGACAGAGAGAAGGTTCTAATAGCACCATTTTCTTCCGTAGGCGACAGATAAATGTAAGAACAAACAATTTCAATGAAGTTCTTTGTTCAGTACAAGGGTATATAAATCATTGCATGCTTCTTTTATTTCTTTCCTTTTTTTTTTTTTTTATAAACTTGATTTCATGTTGATACGAGCAGCCATCAAGGAGACCTGGTTATAAGGGAAAAATACTAAGAATATATCTGTTGAAGTACTGACAAAGAAAATGTCTGCCAGCCTGGGAACTGTTAGCCTGGGAGCTAGACCTATGAACCAAAAGCATCCTTTAGAAGTGCACCCGGCATCTTTGAAGTACAGTTGGGTACCTAGAAAGCAGAGACATTCTGAGATACCATCAATAAGCCAAAAAACAGAGAACTGTAACAGTGACTTATAGTCTGAAAACGTGAAAAATAGTTTGGAAAAGGGGGAAAACATCATGAGAAAGTAGGAACTGGTAATTGCCGTTGTCTATTCTAACTGCAAGAACAGGAAAACAGTCTGTAAAATTAAAAAATTGGTCTGGTGGAACAGAAAACATCATCATCTATTGGGTTCTAGGTGAAAAAAGAGACATTAAGAGCATCTATTGGCTACTTGAAGTGGTAGCGTCCTATGTCCTCTTATGTCTCTACAATATAAAAATGACTTAATTTTTATCCAAAGTAGAGATTTTCTCTCTGAGAACTTCCTGTGCTGCACATAATTTTCACTTTCCTAAGAAGTTCTGTGTGAACTTTCCACGAGATCTTGAGCCCTCACTGAGGACACTTAGCTGATTCCAAACTCTGTTATATAGATTGGTTCCCCTCTGGGACTACCTCTGGGGTTGGTTCAGTTAGTCCTCTCACTTCTGGGACAGTCGGATCCCCTCTGGGATGGTTTGTCCCCCTTCTGAGGTCTGTTTAATGCACTTGGTATTGTACATATTTATGTAAGTAACCTATCATAAGTTTACCTGCTGTTATATTATTTTGTTGTTTTACTAGTGATAAGTCTGTAGTAACTTGTAATGATATATACTTGTTGCTGCTATCATTTATTCCTGCTATTATTGATTGCTGAGATACTATTTATTGTTGCTGTTATTGACTGTGGCTCTTATCGGTTGCTGCTATACTATTGATTGCTGATAATAATTTGTAATAGCTGAATATATATATTTGCTTTATTATTCATAGGTATGCTTGCCAGTGGTGATTTTTTTTTTTTTGTTATTTGTGATAAATTCTAATTAAGTAGGGAATTTCAGAGGATAAACTTCTGTACCTTTCTGTCTTATGGAATCCTATGAACCCCTAGTCGTGACCTCTATCACTCGCAGGCTGGGTAACTCTTCAGGTTGTGATACATGTTACCAGACTTTATTTTTAAACATAGAAAAAAAGAACAAGAAACAGATTATTACAGATCTTTGCCAGGCTTGAATTCTGCCAGGAACAAGCAGTGCAGCTTTAGATACCGTAAGTGGTTTCTCACAGACATGTCTCCAATTAGAGATTTAATTTTCTATTATAATATGTTTACATCCCACCCTGAACAAACATGTATATTTGTGCATGACATAATTGAAAACAGCATGAGATCCTTGCAGGTCAATTTTCAGTTGACTTAACTAAATAAATAATACTAATAATAGCTAGATTTTATTAGCTCTAAATTAGTACTAGCAAGAACTCCCTAAACTAAAAAAAAATTTTATTTATTAGGCTTAGAACATTGCAGTGAAGTGATTTAACAGCTAATGCTGAAGTAAGCAAGAGGTGTATTATTTACACCTGAAGATGTTTGACAGGCAAGGCTGTGAATGATCCTGGTGCAAAGCTTACCGTTACAGCAGAAAAACTACTCAATAAAATAAGAAACCAAATAAGACTCCTGTCCTCACATTGTCTCATTCTTTAGAGGTTGTGTGTGTGAATTGTACTGAGACCAGCACAAAAACTCTGGGAACACACTTGTGTTGAGATGGATGTTGTCAATCAAGTATATGCCACTGATAATGAAAAAGAGAAATTACTGTTTGGAAATGATTTGTTATTGAAGTTCTGTCCACTTCTCAGCTTAATCCATGAAACCATTTGACTGTGGTGAAGGAACAATATTCCGTGTAGTAGCCTGATAAGAGAAAGAAAGCAGAAAATACTGTTATTTGCTGTCATGGGAAGATCAGCACCCTCTGTTTGCTTTTTGGCACTCTAA
>NW_009597782.1:3787-9042 GCF_000690535.1 Cariama cristata | reverse complement strand
CTATTTCCCTATTTATGTGTGCAGTCTTCTGGAGCAAAGAAATTCATTAACAATGTGTAGTGCATTTACATGACAAGGTTTTGGAAGCGGGATCAGGGGTGGTGGTGGTGGTGCAGGGGTGGCTACTGTGAGAAGATACCAGAAGCTGCCCCCAGCTCTCCAGCCCGCTCCAAGATGGACCCTCCTCTGGCCAAAGCTGAGCCCGTCAGCCATGTTGGTAGTGCCTCTGTGATAACTTATTTAAGAAAGGGTAAAAAATACTGCACGATAGCAACCATGAGAGATAGGAGTGAGAACATGTGAGAGAAAAAACCCTGTAGAAAGCAAGGTCAGTGAAGAAGGAGAGGGAGGAGGTGTTCCAGGTGCCAGAGCAGAGATTCCCCTGCAGCCTCTGGAGAAGACCATGGTGACACAGGTTGTCCCCCTGCAGCCCTTGGAGGACCATGCTGAAGCAGATATCCACACTGCAGCCAGTAGAAGACCCCACACCACAGGAGGCAGAGAGACCTTGAAGGAAACTGCAGCCTGTGGAGTGCCCAGGCTGGAGCAGGCTTTCTGGCAGGACCTGTGGCCTTGTGGGGGACCCATGCTGGAGCAGCCTATTCCTGAAAGCCTGCACACTGTGGAAAGGACCCACGCTGGAGTAGCTCTTGAACTGTAGCCCATGGGAAGGACTCACCCTGGAGAAGGTCATGAAGGATTGTATCCCGTGGAAGGGACCCCACGCTGGAGCAGGGGAAGAGTGTGAGGAGGAAGGAGTGGCAGAGCTGAAATGTTATGAACTGACTGCAACCCCTATTCCCCATCTCACTGCACCACTCAGGGAAGGAGGTAAAGAAGTTGGGAGTGAAATTGAGTCCTGGAAGAACAGATGGATGGGCAGAAGGTGTTTTTTAGGTTTGTTCTCATTTTTCATTATCCTACTCTAATTATGTGACAGGTGACCCCCACCCACCCCCACCCGACAACACCAGAAACCTCTCAACTGATGGACCCCTCAGTCAAGGAACAGGGAGGGTGGGGCCCCTTGGTTGGCAGTCAATGAAATGCCTTGGTCAAGGGAAGTGTCTAGACCACTGACCATAAATGACTGCAGATCAGATTGACCTAAGTTATAAAAGGAGTCCTACCAGGGGGACATGTTAAGTTGATCCTCCTCAGAACAGTGGGTCTGCAGCTGGGGACTCTCCCCTTAGGTTGGGACACTACCTAAGGAAACTCCTTGAGGTTGAAAGCCCTCATCTTGTAGGTGAGTGATTGCACATTTTTGATTCTCATCTTATAGGTGAGTGATTGCACATTTTTGGTTATTGTTCCAAAGTTTGGGGATCCCCTGAACCATGTAGTAATGAATTCCACATGGTATCCTGAACCTGTAGTTTAATGTTCATCAGAGTATAAAGTGATTCTGATTAAGAGCCCATTTTATCTTTATCACTGGTTAAGCAATTTTGGTTAGAAAAATAAATTCTCCTTTTGAATTTGCCATCTGCCTGGTTTAATTGCTTATATATAATCCTTTAGACATAAACTGTTGACTGAGTTTGGGACTAGAAGTGGATCCAGCCACACCTAAACTGCTGTCTGAGAAAGAGTTTAGAAAGCAAAGTGCTCCTCTCCAAACCTTGTGATTTGACAGGAGAGTCTCCCTGACAGTTTTGTTTGAACTTGCTTTCTGTACAGCAAATACTGGTGGGCTTCCATGACAAACTGTCAATAAATTAAATTAATTTTACCAAGTCGAGTCTGTTTTGCCCATGACAGTAATTGGTGAGTGTTCTCCCTGTTCTTATCTTGATCCTGAGCTTTTTGTCATAATTTCTCCCCCTGTCCTGTTGAAGGGTGGAGTGATAGAGTGGCTTGCTGGGCACCAGGTGGCTAGCCAAGGTCAAACCACCACACAATGTCGTCATGAATTTAGACATATTTCTGAGTCATGTTGCAGTTACCTGAAGCCACATTCAATTAAGGACAACGTAATGCAAGATTTTAGTGAACTTCTATTCTTCCTCAAAATACCTGAGCTCAGATGTGGTTCATGATAGCAACCATTGAATCTTCTTGTTTCTGGCAGTTTCACATTAATCCCATGCTAACAACTATAAAATAGGGAAGGAAGAAAATGGAACTGATTGTAGGAATTCAAGGCTGAAAGTTATCTCAAGAGGCCCCTTCATACCTTTTCTAAATGTATTAAGTTACTCCTCACTGATTATTCTTAAATATTTCAGTGACAGAATTTCCATATTGGGCATTTTCTTTTACCAAAAATCCCCACCCAACTAACTATTATTTGTAATTTACATAATCTGAAAGCCAGGGTAATTTAATACCCTGAAAATACATGGAGAAAAGTAAAACAAAGGCTTTGTGTTTAGAAATGTTAAATCTAAATATGTGAAAAGTATTTAAATAAATGGATTCATTACAAACATGGATTTTTCTAAAACAATTCAATAACCTGAAAGACTTTTAAAAGATCATTTGTTATTCTCATTAGTCTTTCTCTCCTTTTCATCAGACAACCTTGAATGTCAGTATATGTATCAGTATACATATACATATAATATTTCAAGTTAGCAGTCGAGTATCCATTTTACGTTTGATGATCACGATGAATATTGGAAGCTTCTTTTTAGGGAACAAAAACTTCTTCTTTTCCAACAGTCTGAATAGTCCTACTGGTTCTAATGGTTTTCCTCATTTGAAATAAAGAATATATTCATTAAGACAATAGTGTTCTACAGAAAAAAAAAAAAAAAAAAAAAACAACAAAATCAAAACGCAAAAAAACCCTCTTCTATTAAACACTAAAATAACATAATTTTAATAGTTTAGAATTAATCTTGACTGTCAAAAATTGCAAGAAACTGAAGGACGTTCCTCAGAAACCTGAAAATCTGATTTGACTTAGATGAGAAAGAACATAAGGCACATACGATATGTCATCATATGAGGCGGTCCAGTCCTCAAGTGCAAGCCAATTATAAGTATATTCTAGTTCTGGAGTATCAATTTATTCTCATTAAAAAAAAAAAAAAAAAAAAAAAAAAGGGATGTAACAATATGTTACAGATGAGACCCATTAACTAGAATAGTCTGCTATTGATAGCATCAGCCACAAATATTACCCCAAAACCCCTTTATTTTTTTCCTTTAAATGTAGCCTGGTTTTAGGTACAAATGTTAGAATTCCTAACCAGTGAGTTGCTCTTGTACAAAATATGATGTGACCTGTACAGGACTTTTATGAATTTATTCCCTGAAGAAAATCAGAGATTGCCTGAAGTTTCCCAAGAAATTGTGTTCTCATCACCAAAAATGTTTTATTTTATCTGCAGTAATTGAACAACCAACAAAGTTCTCAAGAATGTGGTGATGACATTCAAGCGCATTCCAGACATTACCTGGATGGTAATCCTGTTTTGTCAGGTTGGATAATTATATTTCTTCTCCAGTAGATCTACTGAATTTCAAGATGAGTGAATGCTGTGCATGGTCTAAATAAAATGAGTGTACTGATGTGTTGAACTCACTAAATACATGTTATATAAAGCCACAGCAAATATTTCAGATGTGTAGGATACACCCTACCTACGCAGATAAACTGTATTGCACAGATGCATTAGGCCCAAACTGTGATTAGTTTCCTGTAAATATCATCTATGCCTGTGCGGTAGGTCTGAAACTGTTGGTACATCTCCACTGTGCAAATCTCTATGTACTACCAAACAAATTAGCCTGGTGTATAAAGCACAGGAGATAAGCATACAAATCTTGCTTATTATGACTAACAGGATTTGTGTGAATTCCTCCTAACAGCTACCTTAAAATTTTACTTCTAAGATCCTTTCTTTCTGTCTGTGGTTACACTGCTCGATATGAACACCTAAAATACTTTTAAATATCATTGTAATGCAGACAACATACAGATTTATTGCTACTTCAGGCTGATAATTCCTTGACAAATGCACTTTAAGAGTTTTTGATGGCGATTCAGCAGGGATATATTCCAACAAGCTTTCTCTTCACATCTTGTAGACAAAGTTGTTATTGTACCTCCATCTGCTTGTAAAAACTGTATGGTGACTTCTGTATTTGCCTAATATCTAAATAATGGACATACAGCATCACCTTACAAGCATTCTGGTTTAGCACCTGAGTCCATTTCTTTCTTTTTTAACACTGAAGCAGCAGCAGCTACCTTGGACTATTGTTTCGACAAGTCTCTAACAACAGCTCACAGGCTTCACAACTAAGGTCTTACAACCAGTGCAATTAATCACTTTAATGTCTTTTACAAAGAGTCCGTATAGTGAACATGAGTAGTAAAGGTAAACTTGCTGTTCTTAAAGATCAGTGATTTCAAAATGGTTAATGGTCTTACTCGTTAAGATTAAATGTAATCTTGTATCTGTGTTTCATCTTCTCTGTTTTCTCTCCCTCAAATATTTTGCTATTATTATGGACTTCACTTAACGGCATTTGTAATTTAATATTTATAGAATTAAGTTGATAATTTTTCCTTAGTTTTCTTAAGACAAGCTAAATAGAATGAGAAATATACATTACAGAAGCCATCGAAGGCAAACATATGAAGTTTTTAAAATAGTTATAATTTGTAACTCTTTTTTTAGGAGAGTCATTTAATTGGCATTCGAAGGCAATTCACAAATTGAGTTTGAGTACTACTGCAGAAAATTATCCTCATAATCAAGGGGCAAAATAACTGATAGAGAAAGATATAATAATATCTTTCAATTTGAGAGAGAAGCCTCCTGCGTTTTGTAAAGCAGTCAGCTAGTTTAGTTTGAATCCAGAAATACTTTCAGAAGTGATGATTCAGCGAGAAATATCACTTTAGTCAAATATCTAGCCTTGTTTTAGGAACTGTTTTGAACTAATTCAAATATGTCATTTGCTTAGTTGGGATTAGTAGAGATCTGACCAGAATGCAATTACCTAACTGAGATGTATGTCAAAGATTTTGAAAAGTGACCAATGCTACAAAAATTGTGTGTGCATATATATAAAAATATATATATATTTAAAATACATGTTAAAACAAGCACAAAAATTATCTTTTATTTGTCTATAGACTACGGAATGAATGGAAAATTTAAAAGAATAATACAGATGTTGAAAAAAATATGTCCTGTATCACCTAAGCAGGATTGTAATGCTTTGATGTCATCTAGACAAGGATTGGTGGTAGAATAAGTAAATACTGTGTAACCTTTGCCTTGTAATTGAGA
>NW_009597782.1:0-3625 GCF_000690535.1 Cariama cristata | reverse complement strand
ATGAACACTGGTTTTAAACAGCAATAGGAACTCTAAAGGAAATGAGCACATTGAAAAATGCGCTGAAGCTGAAGACTGGTGAAAATTTAGTGTGAATTGTTCAAGATTTTTGTGCAAATTTAGATTTCTATTTGTATTTAGAAAAATATATGGATTTTATATAAAATTTTCATAAAATATTAACATTTATCTAAAATATAAATAAATTAATTATAATACATGTATTAAGTTAGTGAAATATATTGATTGAATAAAAAATATATACACTATATATGCATGAGGAAACACATACAAAACTGCACAAAAACTGCAAATATTGAATCTTAGTCTTCATAGATCTGGTTCAAAAATCTTCAGGAATGAAAAATAGCTTGGTCTGGGAATTATTTTTATTATCATATAATCAAATATGTTTTTGTAATATCACTCATTTAGTTGATGATTATAAAAAGTGGGATACACTAGGTCTACCTAGAAGAATTAAATTTGGATATTTTCTTTGGATACTGTGGTCGTCTGATTGATATCTCATCTGCTAACCTAATAAGGAAAATTCAAGAACAATGCTGAAATTATAAACCTTCTATTTCCCTAAGTATCATTAAAGATAATAAGTTTCATTCCATTTTAACAAATATATGTAAAAGTGAAGTGGTAAAAAGGAGTGAAAACCATAATTTGACCTTTTTCTCCCCTTAAGAAATATCTAAGCTACATGCTCTATCTCTACTTGATATTCCCAAGATTTTTATATATTCAAAGACCACTTCTTAGCATTCTTAGCTGCAGCTTTGCAGTGAGAAATATCTTTAAGTGGTTAACTACTATAACCTGCAACTCTTTTTCAGAGCTATTACCCTCTAGGATCAATAAGCTGATCTGGTAGACATTCACATCCAATATATTCTGCCAAGCGTTGCACTCTTCATTGAATGCAATAGAAGATGCTTTTGTTTTAAACAGGAGCCAAAAGGAGAGGTTGAACTGTTATATTAAAGACAGTATTTACTGCATATTTTATAGTTTAGACAGAATCATAAAAGGAAAGATGCAAAAAGAGACTCCTAGAGATAGGAAGCTACTCCTTCAAGGTCAGGTAGCAGACAAATGCTTATGTCGATGTCCCATATACAAAGACATCTTACTTCCAGATGTTTTGTAAAACCACATTACTCCTCTGTTCGATATAAATTATGATATAACATGTATATGTTTATTTGGAAGTCTAGTTTACATACATATAAATGAATGAGAATTTTGGAGTAAGTAATTACTAATAACAATATCCGTTTAGCTCATTTTTTCACTGATAACAAAATGAGTTTAACTTTTTAAATGTTTTATCAATAACAATAAACTTTAAAGCCTTAAAAACCCTGATAGAAAAGTGACCCATTCTTCTTTACAGCTGGTTTCTAATGCATTTCTGAAGATTTTTTTTAAGTGTTCATTTTAAAAGATCTATAAAAGTTTATTGGCATGTTTATGGCCACCTGCCTCTACAAGACCTATGCAAGCAATTGTTGTTTTTCACTATAAATGTTTAGAAATCATCACAACTTTTTAAAAATAAAAAGTATTTTTCTATAAGAATAACAAAATTTGTCTATTTGGTGGTAATAAGTACTTTCTGTGGAAAGTAATCAACCATCAAAACAAAATACCATCTTTCTCTGTAAATCAGAATTAAACTTTAGATAGCCAAAGGGTAAAAATTCAATAGCTTTATTTGAAAGATATTATGTCAGTATAATAAAACTTATCTTTTCTGATGTACTCATATTTGCTCATCTCATAACTTTATTATCCTGCTGGTATGCCTTAGTGGATTCTTCAATTAATGACCACTTGTTATTTAGGATAGTCCAGGGGGCATCACTGAACAGAGTAGACACAAATAAAACAGAAACATATTGAACTTTGAGGGCAGGGAAATTTTTTAAGAGCCTCAAGCTCCTGTAATATGTTGTATGTCATCAGACTGTGGAAATTTTCCTATTAGGCAACATATATCACTAGAAAAGTACATTATAGAGAAAAAAAATCCTATCTTGAAGAGTGTAAGTGACCTTTTCCATTTTTCCGTTCTTATTTTTTGACTTGAGAATTCCTGTTTTTAAACAGCTTCTGTCTTAATCCTTTCTAAATAATCTGGAAGATAATACTTTCTTGTCATGGTAGGTATGGACAAAGCCTACCAAGCAAAACAAGATGTAATTTATTTGCAAACTGCTTCCAACTATGGAAGCTAAAAATACAGCCGATCATCCTTAACTTACTTCCGAAGATGGAGAAGCAATGGGGCTTACTGACGACTGGATTATCTAGGATCAAGATCACCAGGCACTGTGTTTTGGGTATTACTATACCTACCAGAGGATTTTTTAAACAAAATTAAATCCTTGTGATATTTGTGTGATAATTATTGCTATTTCTAGACTATCTGGAAGAGTTTTGTCAGCTTTTGATCAATGTCTTCATATGAACAAATTAAGATTTCTGAATTTCACACATAAAATTCAAAATTACTGAAGTTGTAGGTGATGTGAAACAATAAAACCAGGAAATTCTGTACCCCAAATTTGGTCTTAGCATTTGAAATAACCAAAGGGTCAAAGCAAATGAGAAGGAAATGTTTTCTTCTAATGTAGCTGGATGATTGACAATGACTCTGCTGCCTTCTTTAAAAGTAAGCAACAGCTGGAGGACTTTATCTTATTGTTTTATCTCTGAAGATCTTTCTGCTCCCAAATCCCCAAATGCTGATTCATGCCCATACATTTAACATTAGTATGGGTGAAGCCCAGAGAAAGAGCATGAGAAATTTTTTTTTACATTTCACCTGAGATTCATAAAAATCTGCAGAATTAAACCCTTGTTCACCTATTAAAGAAAAAAAAAAAGTCCTTCTGCCTCCGGACATGAACAAAACCGAAGTGTAAGATTTGTCACAACTGTTATCTCAGAAAAGACAATAACTATATAAAAACATCTATGAGTCAAAGTCATAAATGAAACTTTTTTCTTTATATTTGCAACAGTGAGCAAATGAGATATGCAGAATCATAGAATCATTATGGCTGGAAGAGACCTCAAAAATCACCATGTCCAACTGTACACCTAATGCTACCATGCCCGCTAAACCATATCTCGAAGCGCCACATCTAAACATTTTTTGAACGCTTCCAGGAATGGTGACTCCACCGCCTCCCTGGGGAGCCCGTTCCAATGCCTAATGACTCTTACAGTGAAAAAGTTCTTCCTATTATCCAACCTGAACCTCCCCTAGAGCAACTTGAGACCATTTCCTCTTGTCCTAGCACCTGAAGTTAGTTTGATCTATGCCTCTTTTCCCCTGTTCTGCACACAATTTTCTGTCTCTTGCAATTAGTTGATGTATTTTCAAATTTGTATTATTATATTTACAGATTTGCTATAGCTTAGATAATAAAGACAAAAATGAAATCTTCACCATAAAATTTGTTGGTAATGTGGATTATAAGGCAAAAAGTCACAGCAAAACTACCATCATTGAGGCATAATAGCCTCCTGTTTTCTGCAAGAGTAAAAATTTACATGGTAAAATAGTGCTAAAATTGAGTCAGATATGCCATCTGCAGAGTAA
>NW_009597781.1:82971-124302 GCF_000690535.1 Cariama cristata | reverse complement strand
AGCGCGAAGCGGCTGGGGCTACGGGAGGCAGCGCGACTCCCCTCGGGTAAAAAAACCTCTGCCTTAGCCTGTGGGATTCCCGCAAAGGCCCTGCCAAAGCTGGGGCGCTCAGCCGCGCTGCTACCGAGGCACGCTTACCTTGGGCAAACTTCGGTTTCCCTGATAAACGCTGCTTCCTTAGGAGACTGCCGGCCTGCTGTAGCTGGGCGCTGCCTTCATCCAGGCAGATAGAGCAGATGACCTGCTCAGGAATCTTTCTAGATCGACTTCTTGTGATTTCAAGGTGTAAGTAGCCGAAACCAACACTGGCTTCTTTAGCCATTATTCCCAGGATACACTAAAGTGAGAGGTCATAATAAATTGGATAGATCTGTAAGACTATACAAGGAATGGGACAGTTATTGAGATATAAATTATCACTCTTTAAATTAACATCTTGTTGCACTAAATACAGTCATTCAGACCTCTCACAATTACCATAGCTGACATGTATTGAGGTCCCAAGAACCTGAACTTCCTTTTCAACTTTAGAAGCACAGAATTCATTTTAAATTAATTTCTGAAGAATAATATAATGCACATAAGTGCATGCTATCATATTCAAGCCCTTCTGTCAAACCTAAAGTATCCCAAAAATGAGATACTTTACTTTGCTGTCTAAGAAAGCAGAAGGATGAAAATAGATAGAGGCTTGCCCATGCCTGAAGTAATGTCAATTTCAAATGTAAATGATTTTCCATTTAAAAATAAACAGTGTCAACCTGGAGCAAAACAGAAAAAACAGAGAGCTTGAGAGCTTTGATTTTTCATGGTAACTTAATTAGTGTGTCAGCTTAATACGGTCTTGCTGCCAGAATTGTCATCTGTGCCTGTAATCAGAATGCTTTTTATGATCTACAGTTTGACAGATCTCCCACAGCTCTTGCAGAGTTCAGATGTTTCAGATTCCAGCCTGGATTAATTTCTTGTCTAGTAATTGCATTTGGCAAAACTACAGGCTTTCTACAGTTGCAATTGGACAGACCGCTTTTCCTTTTAAGTCCCAAACCATTACTCTTGAGTTAAAAACCCTGCTCTCTTTTCCTTGCAATGACTAAAGTGGCTTATACATAAATGATGTGGTTATAAATCAATCTGACAGGCTTTTAGAAGGAAGGACCCACGTAAATAATTTACAATATTTGAGTAATATTTCTGCCAGGCCTGGTCTCCAGAACAAGCTCTTTTCTTTTACTCTGTCTTTATAAATGTGAAACTAGTTGTTCAAGAGTGGATTGTTCACTTTCTTTGGTTTTGTAACTGTGAGGTGTTACTCTTTCACACCTGGAAAAGAGCTTGTATGCTAAACAAGTTGTTTCTCTTTTCCTTCAGTTCTACCCCTTGGCACAGTAAAACAGAGCACTGCTTACTGCAAACCTCATTGTTGTTGTTCTAGGGACTTTTTTATAACATCATTGTGAGATTATTTGTGAAGGAGTACCAGTTAATCCCTTTAATGAAACATTTTCTATACAGAATTCCAGATTAATGCAAAGAAATGTAGTAATGCGAGAAATTAAGTAGGATTTATATTCTTAGAAAGCAAATGTATTTCAAATTTAGAATTGTTTGCAATTATCTGTTTCATAAGGTGCTATCGATGCATTTTTAATTAATGAAACTTTGTGGACCCTTTGTAAGGCAAAAGTGGCAATGGGTGCCGGATTTTAAAACAGTGAACAACATTCTGTAGGAGAGAATTAATTTACACATAACAATGCCATTAAGGAACATGTTGGGAGGAGTAACCAGCAAAATTTGAAAAATACACAGTCTAAAACACAGCAACACATGCATTAAACTAACCCATTTGCACTGGAATTAGATTTGTAATTGCTGGGGAAGCAGGGTCTTAAAACAACTTCCAACAGATATATTGATGTTTGATGAATTCATGACAAATGTATAAAGGCTGTTATGACAGGAACCTCAGCATAATGAGTAAGGAGATGAGTTTCTCATCCTATGTTCCAAAAATGCAGGAAATGACCAGATAGTCAGATATTGGATGTATTCAAACATTCTTAAATAGAAACCTTCCCCCACAAATGTACTATGTTATTCTGCTAAGCTTGGGTAAAGATAAGGAAGAAAGAGCTTTACACTGTGTTCATTAAAATCTTGATTAGTAAAAAGTGTAACCAGAAATAGTGTTTTCTGTTTAGTGCAGGGAGCGCATCATCATGTTAGACATACCAAAAGTAAACACAGTACTGCCTGATAAATCTAGGGGTTAAATTATGGGTTTGGAGCCACATATATAGGTTCCACTGAAATAAGCGGGACTGTTTGAAGGTACGTCAAATCTGACGTGGTGTAACTAAGGAGAAATTGTTATAGTGCTGTTCACATGCCTTGAAAGCAAATATATTTAAACTCCTGCAGATAGCTCAAACTTTCTGTATTACAGCTTTTTATTCTCTCGCATCAGAATGTGGCCTGAATCAATACCAGTAAGATGCATCAATATGGTATTGGCAAGCACCAGAAGCCACCTTTAGTCTGCAGTAGACATCCAGTCTCATGACCTCCCTGTGTATTTCATTGTTTAACCTATAAAACACCAAATATCTTTTTCTTCTGTGAAGTTAACAGAACATGACCTCACTTTTCTTAAGTCATCAAGGTGGTTTGCCTAGAGATATTGTCAGAAGTCAAAACTGAAGACTTACATTGTATGCAATTTTTCCACAGCAATTTCATAACCTATTTTCCACTTTTTTTAAGCTGTAGTATAGCACAGGCCTGTCTTGGTGAGGAACGTGTGCCCCATTGTATTTAAGAGGTACACCTCAGCTCAGCGTTAGGTAAAGCAGCCTTTGCATAACAGGTTAATCAACTTTTAAAATAGTTTGGAGTTCCCAGAGGAGAGAATACTCCACAGAAATATAAAGCTTTTAAAGTTTTTTGTATATTTTGTTAGAACAATATGAACCTTAGGTTAAATAAGTAGTATTGTCTTTAGTCCTTGCTAAATCACTCGTTGCTAAATGCGTAGCTGTTTGCTTTTGGTAGGCTCAGTGGAATTGCATTTATTGAAAGAATGTTAAAAGATTTTTATTCAGCAAACCAAAGCTTCACTGTGAAGGCAACTTACCATATAGAGAAGGATGAGGTGTCATGAATGAATGAAAAGCCCTCTAAAAGTCCAGCATCTATGTTAAAGTCATATTTTAGATTGTGTGATGCTACAATTAATTTCTTGAAACAGCCATTTCTAGCTGAGTGTTTCCCAAGTTGTGGTACTTACAAATTCATGGTATGCAAGCTATTTGAAGTGACGCAAAACTGCCTGCTTCTACCGTACATGTGAAGAGAACTGGGAACTGACAGTCCTAGCACAGGATTAAGGTACAGTGCATGGTTCAAAAACCTAGTTTGTCAAGACAGAGGGGAACTGATAGGAAAAGAGGTGATTTAGGACCAAAATCTCTTTTTGGGATAATGGACAGTAGGGTAGAAAGGTGTGTGAAGATGTGTTAATTTAGAAAAGTAGAAGTTATATGCATACTATCACGGAAGGTGAAGGTGTTGCTGCCGTAACCTACAGTAGTAGTTGTACTTGAACAGATTAAATTAGGATTATCTGTTCTAGAAGACTGGTTTATTTCCTACATGGGAATTTGTGTACACACCCAGATTTTTCTCAGCAGCTGCCTAGTTCGCTACTGCCATACAAATAAATACCTACTTCTAGAGTGCTGTTGAAAATTAGTATTTCATATCTAGTTTCCCAAAACAGCCATTTTTCTGATTGTGTACCTAATATGTTCAAATTTTAAGCTTTTGTGTTATTGGCACTTTTTTTAAAAACAAGATCAAAATACAGTAGTATTAAAAACTGTTAAGAATCTTTGCCTGTTCCAGTGTATCAAGGTAATGTTTTGGAGCACAGTGCAACACAAG
The DNA here is from genome assembly GCF_000690535.1 of Cariama cristata. Classification (NCBI taxonomy): domain Eukaryota; kingdom Metazoa; phylum Chordata; class Aves; order Cariamiformes; family Cariamidae; genus Cariama; species Cariama cristata. Next base: position 120,357 of record NW_009597781.1, on the reverse strand, counting down.
TAGTCTTGTGTGTGTTTTTTCTCAGTGATAAGAAAACTTTCTGAGAACTTTATCAGCTAAACTGAAAAGAATTCCCTGTAAGTAATAAATAATGGTCACGATTGCAGAGGCAATAAATTGTAATTCCTACGTGTCTTTAAACTGATGATAAACTGCTTTTATCATCCTGCATACAGAGCAAGTATATTTGAACTTTAATTTTTAGTATTTGAAGATGGTTTGAAAATACAGCTCTTTTAATACCGGTTTATGAGTTAGGCAGTCTCCTAGTACTGTCCTGGCCCTGGAGGGTGTTTGAGGCTCTTTTGTACTCCAGTCAATAGCTTATTACCTACTTCAGTATTAATGTTTCACACGAGTTAAAATGTTGTGGGGAGGGAGGGGGTGAGGAAGCAATATTCCACTGAGGAATGGAAGCACCTTGCCTTCCCTAGCTCCTGGCTCTGGTATTGAGCTGGATTTATAACTCCATTTGCAGAATTAACTTTTCTCTCTTCTGAACTCCTACTCTAATAATTTTGAAATTGAACTTCTGTCACTTTGAAATGCTCTGACAATTGCTTTGAGACATAGGGCTTTGCTGTGCTGCACTTCACCGCTTGAAAAACTACCACATTGCTCTAACAGAATGTTTGATTTAAACACAGCTCACAGCTGAAGCAAACTGTTCCTACAGGCAAAGCCTGAAACTAAACTGGCATCATCTGCCTCCTTCACACAAGCTGTAGAGTAATACATAATTTGAATACAAACCACTGACGTTGTTTTAAAGCTGTTTATTGCAAATAAGTATATTGCTAGTATTCTCTAGCAGCATCTGACCTGTTGGATTAAAATCATATGATGTGAAGCTGTTTTCAGCAGAATTCTGTAGTTCCTCATTCTCATTATAAAAACTTAAAGGACTTAATAGTGGTTTTGGTTAAAGCAGTTTTGCTTCAAAATGCCACGCACCTACTGTGAATAAAGATTTGTGGCAAGCTGCTAATAGGGTTATGTAGGTAAACACACACATTTTGTGCATTGTTTTTTCTCAAGGACTTTATAATGATTAAGACCTGATTTAGGCTGCTTAGAGTGGGGAAAAAAAAAAGTATTGTTCAAACTTTGATACCCTCTGCCACTCACCACACACACTGATTTTTTTTCTCTCTAATAGTCTCCCTCACAATGCAATGGACTCTTTGCTTAACAGAGCAAATAGCCTGCTTAAATCACAAGCATTTCTCCTGGTAATACTAATTTCTATTTGTTCTTTTCCAAAACCAAATATATGTACCACAAATTGCAGCTAACTTTTGAAACACATTCAAATTTATAAACAGTGTACAATTATACAACTTTTGGACCGAAGATGAATAATTATAGCCAACCAAAATTAAGAAGAATTTTAGCTACACCTGGCATAATTAGCAATGCTCATACTTGCCAAGGAAACAACTAGTATCCTTGTTCTGAAAATTGTTTGCCAAGTTCTAAGTAAACTTCAGCTTCCTTGTTTAGCTACTAGCAAAACAACTTATTTGAATAAGTGCTGAACCTGGAGTACATTAGCAAAGCATAATACTAGCCAGGTTCTGACTGACTGTCAAATAATGCTATTTACTGAGGATTTTAGACTTTCTCAAACTGTTTTGACATCTCCAGCTGTCTTGTCTGTATATTGATTTGCCATATTTGTATTGCATGCAAAAGTCTTGGTGATAGACTACCAGTTGTATTCAGCAGTTGTGCAAATGCAATCAAGGATTGTCTCTATGGGTTTATATAGAAGTCCTGCTGCAGCTCCTTTGCACGCCTGTTGTGTAAGCCCTCAGCGAGCCAGGCTCTCCAGCGGCAGGCTGGGGTGGTAATGCACTACTGGGTACTCGTTGGGTACTGGCTTGGGAAAGGGAGCCATCTACTGAACTATCAGTACAACTTCTTACAGATTCTGTATGTTTTTCAACTCTGTGTAGTTCATACAACACTATCGTAACACAAGACAGTATGATTACAGTCAAGACAATAATCTAAAGTAAAGACTGACAAGCTAGGGCATAGACGAGTAAAATTTTAGAAAGTTGCCTCTGCTTTTTATCAGTGTCTAAGTGTTAATGGATTAATGACAGTGATCTAGGAAGACAGTGCTAAAGAATCTGAAAGAGGGAATTATTTTATTTTCCTTACCTAGAATGGTACAATGCATTCACATTTACCGAAAATGAAATAAAAAAAAAATCATTAGTGTAATGTTTAGAATAAGGACTCAAACATTATTCATTTTTTGTTCTAGTCTCTGATCTTACACAGAATCCAGATGCTGTTGAATCTATTTATTTTTTTTACTAGCAAAAATAATTTAAATAATTTATTTGTTCTTTTAAATAAAATAATTGTTTCACTGTTGTCATATAATTTAATTTAAGCTCACCCTTACTGGTTTTATGGATGGAAGACCAGAACAGTGCCTCTGATTCTAGGATGAAACTAGCCATTTCTGCCTACATAGTATAAAGTATTTAAGAAGAAAAGTTTTTACTGTCCTGAAACAACATCAGAAAACAAATTTCCAGCTGGGGCTTCAGCAGTTCCATGGAGTGAGAAGTATAATATTACTGCAATGTCCAACACATCTATTACAGAATATTGTTATACTCACTGGGCAGCAGTCTTCAACAGCTTTTTGGCATGTCTTCATACGGACTGTTAGTTCTGTTATCTTCAGTGTTTCTCTTATCTTTAGGGATGCCTGAAAGTCAAGGGAAAGACAGCGAAAGCTACATGAGCAGCAATAGTTCCAGCACTAGCAATTCGGTTGCTTCCTTCGGACAGGTCAGTTCCTTTTGTCTGATTGGGATATAGAAGTTTTATGCTTGCGCTTGTGGAAATCTGCTTTACATACTTACTCACTTTAAAGTTGGATACAGTCAGGCTGGAGTCATATCCATTACTCTAGCTATACTATACCTAATTGTACATTACATTTTCCTCCATTATAGCCTTGGCATGCCTCGAATTACAATAAACTGCTCTGGATTCTTCACAAAAGGTTTTTAATTTTGTTCCTTAAAAATGGGGCTCATTTTATTCTCTCTTATTCCCAGATAGCCTAGATCATGCTTACACACGTTCTCAGTACTGGTCAGCTATTAAAAAATAGAAAGAAAAAAAAATTAAAATAATTTGGAAAAAAGAAAACCATATCTGGACTGAACAGACCTTTTGGTGGTGAATTCCCTTCTCCATGATAGGCATTTATACATAGTTCCTGAATATGGCATAGGCATGTGCCTTTTTCCTTATGCCTTGTGCCTCCCTTTTTCCTTACGCCTTTTGGTTACAGGCTTGCATTCTATTGTCAGAAAAGAAAAAGCTATTCCTTTAAGTTTAAATAGAACCAAATACAAATTGGAGAGGTTTGGCAGGGGTTGGAAGTTATGTGGCACACACTCTATCGAATTCTGTGTTCTGCTGAATGATAGGGTAGCCAATACGTGCATACACAATACTTACAATTTAAGTGGTGAAATCTCTGTTCTGTCTCACATCAGAGCATACCAACATGAGCTTTTTACTCCTTGAATCCTTAAACATGCATTTAGGCTTCTCTAACCTTTACAGATTGTAAATTGTATTTCTACTAAGACAAAGAGCAAAAGTTACAACACTTTAGGCTTCCAGTGATGCCGGTGTTATCTAATGATACCAGTGATGTTGGAGTTATCCAAAGGACCTTCCCTGCATGAGGGGAATTTGCTGAACACTCCTCAAGAAATTCCTATTTTGACTGCTTACCTGAGCTGCTGTCCTCCCTGTCCTGATGGCATATGGTGGTAGACTCAGGTTAAACTTTGATTTTGTTGGAGTTGTTAAATACACTTTTCTTGTTGGTCACAGAGATAATTGTGGTTTATTTTTGAGAAGTAAAATATAAGCTTATTTGTGTGTTCCTGGCAACCTTGACTAGGATTATGACTGCATTAAGATTTCAATAGGATACTAATAGGCCTGGCTCATCTCAGTTTTTCCAATGTAAGTGATGGTTATGAGAAATGAAAAATAATTGCTACAGCTCAATAATAAATGCTTCTATACACATACTTCAAGAGTAAGAGAAAAAAACCAATATAACGCACAAATGTAATGCACACACACCCCCTGCGGTCTTCCCTTGTCTGTTACATACTGATTCTAAAAATGGATCATACACCTCTTGGAAGGCCTGTACGTGGAAAAATGGGATAAAGCAGTGATATTAGGAGAAGAGGGGAAGCTAAAATAGAGAGAGTGAGAAGTTTTGTCTTACCTTGTTTTTGTCAAGTATCAATACACAGCAAGTGAATATCAAGCTATCCAGCATGCTCTTCGTCAGAGACTGGGTCCAGAATACATCAGCAGTCGGCAAGCTGGAGGAGGACAAAAGGTATGAACAAACATTCATACATGTTTCAACTCCGGTTTTTTTCCAGGAAAACTAGGGTAAAAAATGTTACAATAATCCTTATTTTTTTGAAGTTAATTTCCCACTAGTAGTTTAATATGCAGATACAAAAGCGAAGTTAGCATAGCATAAATTCTGGCTTTTACTGAGCCACAGGTTCCTTCTACACTTTCAAAAAAGACTTAACTTCCCATTGCTTCATCCTTTACAAGGGAATATTTACCTACTTGTGGAACATTGACTTATTTTTCTTATTTTTTTCCCAGAATGGGAATATATGAAGCATTATGTAACGTTGGCTGTATTTTACCCTCTTTAGTGCCCGCTGGCTCTGCCTTCCATTGATTAACTTATATTTGTTGTCATATTAACCCCCCATCACAACTGCTGGAAGAAGGTGAACCTAAAGCTTGCACCATCATCCTTTTATTCACATGATCTGAACCTTGAACTTAGCTGGGTTTCCTCAGTGTAAGATGATGCGTGTAATCCCTCTTTAAAATAAAGCATGTATAGATGTGTGCACATGTGTATGTATTTTTATATATATTTATGCATATATGCTTTTCTTTTCAGGTCTGTTACATTGAGGGTCACAAGGTAATCAGTCTAGCCAATGAGATGTTTGGCTTCAATGGCTGGGCTCATTCAGTCACTCAGCAGAATGTTGGTAAGAATCTCTTGAGTGTAAAGAAGTCTTTCCTCTTGTTTCACTGGGAGGCACTGAATGAAAAGTCTCTCAGATAAAGACTAGGGTTTCTATCCTAGAACTTGGCCGCTTCAGAGAACCTAGAGGGAGGCATGTGTAATTTCCAGGTGCCTTAGTAGTTGGTAAGAATGAAAGAAATTGAATAACAGAGCTTCTGTTTTCTTTTTAGATCTTGCACTGGAGTATGTCATAGTCATTATTCTAAGTGTGTTTATGATTATTCTTGAGCTATTCTAATCAAGTTTTCTGATCTCTATGGGAACACTCAGTCAAGAGTAATTACAATTAAACTATTTAACACGCAGCAGCCCTGAGCCAACTTTCATACTTACCTGTAATTTTTAATTCCAACAAGTTCATATTCTCAGTTAATATTCCTCTAATCTTTAGGGATCCATCTTTTTCTGCAGATTCTTCTTCTAGCCAATACCTGGTTCTGAGATTTTTTACAGTAGAAAGTTTTGGAAATGTTCTTCTTCTACAAAATGATATTCAGGTGACCTTAAAGCTTAAGCTTCTTCCATCTTGATAGCTGAAATTGTTCATACCAGAGGAGTATTGTCCTTGTTTGCAGATCTGCTGTGCTTAGACTGAAGACTGGTTGTTGAAGTAGCTCAACAAAGCTGCTTAAATGTACCTCCTTCCTTCCCCCTGCCTTCAGAAATCTTTTCTTACCTCAGGCTGTTAGATTCTAGACATAAAACAAGTTACTTCATTGTTTTCCATCTATTCTGTACCACTTGTTTTTCCCCTTTTCAGTCAAGAAAGGACTGACATCGTTCAAACTTCTATCTTTTTTTCAAATAATGCCGTAACAAGTCATTCCTTAGAAATTCAGAGATAGAGGATTCAATAGATAACATAATAATGTTTGGGTTTAAATTCCTGGGTAGAAAAAAGGCTTGTACCTCCAGCAGCTTTACAAAACAATTAAACAAGTAGACCAGGTGAGTACAGAAGAAATTTTGGACCCCAGACAAAGTACAATTACTTGAACTTCAAAGCATTTAATTTCAGATGTGTCATGTTTCTATCAGACTTGCGAGACTGCTCACTAGAGTGCCCTATGTATATCATATAGCATTGGTTTAAAATAAGGTAGAGATTCTGGATTGAGAATTGTATTGCAACCTGTTAAGCTCTTCAGGCAGTCTGTCCTGGATAAAACTTTGTGCAAAATTTCACAAACTGGGGACTTCTAGTATGTAATAAGAAAGAAATTACTTTTACAGACAACAGTTTCTTTTCCATTGCTGTTTTTATAAATTGATACTTTAAATCTTTCTTTCCAAATGAAAAAATTGTTATGCTTTGAACATTTAGGATATGTAGCTGAATGAGAAATAAACATATGGAAGAAGGAAGAGTTGTAAATGTGAAGTTTATAGATGTAGTAGCAGAGTGTAAGTGTTTGGCAGGTCTAGCCCCTAATAACCAGAAAGTATCATGTAACATGCCCAGAGCATATACACAAGCCAGCATTCTCAAACTACAGTTAATATTTTGTAAGTCATGCTCCATTTTATAGAATATGATACAGTATCTTGGGCACATTCAGCAAGTACGGTACAGGTTTATGAATGTCCTCAAAGGACAAAATAAGATCTAAATGTGGATCAGAAGTCTTTTGTATTATTTAGGATGTTACTTTTCCTTCCCCCAGACTTTGTTGACCTTAACAATGGCAGGTTCTATGTGGGGGTCTGTGCATTTGTGAAAGTTCAGCTTAAGGTAAGTGGATTTTTTTGTTTGCTCTGTCTATGGTTGAGCAATTGCCTGAACCTGTAAATGGAAGTCCATGCGTAGGTCAGACTGTGATTGAGTACTGTACCACACCGGTGAACCTAATGATGTCCAAAACATTGACTTTGCTATAGAACAACAAGCTAAGAGCGAGTAATCGGGCTTAGGAAAGCATCTCACAAGAAGTGCTGTATGTGCAGAAATTCCCTTATACTTAGTATTTTTAAAATTTTACTGCAGGATGGGTCATACCATGAAGACGTGGGGTATGGAGTCAGTGAAGGCCTGAAGTCTAAGGCCTTGTCCCTAGAAAAGGCAAGAAAGGAGGCAGTAACAGATGGACTGAAGAGGGCACTCAAGTAAGTGAAGATCAGTACTTGTACACGTTCAGAAGTTAAGTGAGAATTAAGTGTTATTTTCAGTCACAGTGAGCTCTCTTGTTTCTCAGGTGCTTTGGGAACGCTCTTGGGAACTGCATCCTAGACAAAGACTACCTACGAGCCATGAATAAGCTTCCACGTCAGGTGCAGTACATGGGCTGTTAGAGCAGGGACTGCAAGACATCCTCTGCTTCTGGTCCTTCATATTAAAAAGATTATAAATAGTGGTATCAATGCATCTCATCCCTGAATGTTTCCAGGTGTGAGACCAATAGCCTTTGTCTGCTAGTTTGAGTGAACCGTTTGTTACAGAGTTCTTCCCTGACATTTTACCACAATTACTCTAAATTTTGACTGTTTCCACTAGGCAAGATTACTATGGTGAAGAAACAGTATCCTACTCAAAATCTCATGTGACATTTATGGCCACGTTGCCTAAGTCTCTCTGGTCAGTGCCAGTAATGCGTACATCTGTGTTCATAGCAGATTAAATGTTACCACAGGAAACACTAAACTGTTTAAACTAGCTTGTTCCAGGTGCCATTTTCTCCATGTGCTGCAGTTCTTAAGACTGTTCAAGCTTTGTCAGTTGCAGCAAGTCAATTCACCACTCTCATCTAGCCACTTCTGCTTTAAGTGTGTATCAGCAATGAAACCAGTGTCAAGTTATATATTCATCACATAGGTGAAATGGAAGTCCTTGGGAGAATAGAGTCTGTCAAGGCTGTGTGCCTGTTTCTTTACTGCATGCTTTTGCCCTGTATAAGGCAAAAACCAGAACATATCTGCTGGTTTGTTCTTATTGTCAGTGGTAGCACAATCCAGTTTACTATTAGGAATTTTAAAATTCAAACTTACTTGTCATATTCCTCTCATTACTGGACTTTTTCAGGAAAAAAAAAATAAAGGATGGGAAGTAACTGCATACAGTGACACAATTTCCAATTGCTATACTAGGTCATAAAAGCAGAGGCTTCAGGCAGGGTAGAAGAGTAGGCAGACAGTATATCTATTGTGTAACCTACCCTAAAGCAGATATAGGTCCTTTTTTTTAATGAGGACTATTTCATTTAGTCCTGAAGTCTCTCAAGCTGACAGCCTGTATGTCAGCCAGTGGGCAGCAGGAAAAAGGAGTGTTCTTTAGATTTAGGAGGCTCTGGCAGAAAATAGGAAGTTTTTCCATGAGAAAGACTTCCTCCTTCAAATAAAGTTTTTAATATGCGTAGCCCAGGATATCCTAAAAACAATACCAGGTGGGTCACATACCAAAGCTGCTTGTTTTAGTTGGAGCTTTCACTCAATTTTAAGCAAAATCCATACAGTAGCAATGTCAATATATGCATTGATAGTCGCTTTGTCCTTTTACTAACTGGTATTCAAACTCTACCAGGCCCTAATGCCCATCACAGTTAGACAGAAAATACACTCAGCATGGTCCTTGTAACACAATTCACAGTGTGCCTGTATTTCACCCCTCACTGTTCTTGTTAGAATAGTTAACAAGTAGTTATTCTGTATCACTGTTTTTGTACTGAGGTCTCAAGCAAAGGTAATTTCTAAAGGTGGTTTCAACTTTCAGTTAACCAGATTGGATCCTTCCCACAAGAACAGTGCAAACTACTAGATGCATCTATGATAGAAAGGGTGAACCAAACTGTTTAGACTGGACCAACAACAACTTTTAGCTGTTGCCAGTCACTTCAAAGTTTTACCACAGAACAGCAAAACAGGTAACGCTATTCTGTTTTGTTACATGAGGAGTGTGCAAACGGCCCTGCAAAGGTCCTCTGCATGACTTCAAAAATGTGTTGGTATCTGAATTTTGCAACTGAATTATGAGAGCAGGATGTACTGGACTTGGCTGCTGGAGAATGAGGAATAACATTAGGAAGATCTATACTCCAGTTTGTTTTAAATACCTGATATGATACTACTGGCAAACTGTGGCTCTAGAATATATGAAGAATTAGCATGTAGAATTGATGCATGCTTAAACATTTATTTTCCTTGCCATAAATATGGTTCTTATCCTTCCTGAACAATGAGAAGCCACATTACATCTTGCTTTGTTTTTCAGACTCCTTACCTCCTTAGGTTTCAGTTTGCAAGGGAAGAGCTGCAGTTACTTTAGTGTCTGTGAAACACTAGGTCAGTGAACTTTCTGAGGTAACCAACACCATGGAGAAATGCCTCTTTTGGACGTCTTTGGTCCAGAGAGACAAGAAATTGTGATGTACACCTTCATTAGTGACAACCAGAGTGTAACTCTGTTCTTTCAGAGCTATCACAATTTATAAGTATGCTGTGATGTAACACAGCTGTCTTCATAGTATTAAAGTTGCCCTGGCTGTTACTGAGGTTGCACCTCTAGTAACCAACATGAATCTCGTTACCTCCTGGTGCGTGCCAGTTGGGGGCAGTAGGCTTCTAGGCAGTGACCTACCTTGCTGATTGAGGAAAAAGTTAGCCTTTTACAACTGCTGATCCATAGAGTTTCATAGTAAAATCATCTTCATGATACTAGGATTTAGCAAACTCTGCTAGGCAGCTTAGAGCTGTAAGGCAGTTCTATCTAGCTAACTTAGACTGTAGGAGCAGATTCAAAGTGGCATCTTGCCAAGTAAAGATGGCACAAATCTCTGCTTTTCCAGGGTCATTGTCTATTAGTGGCATTGCCACAAATTTGTGAAATCACAGAGCCAAACCATCCCATCTTTTTATTAAAGAGAATGGTATACCTTCCTCAGTGACTTCATGATTGCCAAACTGAGTAAAGGTTTGCCATGCCCTTTAATACAAGTGTGAAAACGGAACTGGCAAAACTAACAGCCTTGACAACAGACTTGTGAGACTGAGAAGCTGTAGAATTCTCCGTCGATCACCTGCATCTGTTCTCACTAGCAGAGAGCACAGTATGGGGAGACATGGGGTTTCTGCTGTGAAGCACTAACTATTAAGCTAACACAAAGTCGCATGAATTCAATGATTATCTGAATGACTTTGTACTGAAAATGCATTTCAGTTTTCTTACTATTCCACTTACAGCAAACAAACTAGGTTTTGCAATGGTACTGTATAGAAAAAGCCTGTGCATATTTCATTAGCTTGATGAAGGAAGTTTCTGAGTATGTTTTCTTTTTTTCCTTTATTAGGTCCCCCCTGAATTAGATTTGGTCAAAGCTAAAAGACAGGACTACGAGCCTGAAGTAGAGAAAGCAAGATACAATAGCTGTTTGGAAAGGCAGAACGCAGGAGGGAGACAACATTGTGAGATGGCATCTAACTGTAAGCCTGCTCAGACAGAGGCTGCTGTAGTGACAGTAGATGAGAAACAGCCAAATAGTTCCAGGTGAGACTGCTATTACAAATTTATTTTAGAAGCTGTATTAGAAGTTACTGTACCTTTTAAAACACTTGGACAGCCCAATTCAGAAGATGCCATAAAATGCTAGTTTATTGGATTTTCCTTGCTGTTATTTCTTTATGCATTTTTTTTCTTCATAAAATGTAATTGCTGAAATCCTGTTTAACTTTGTGCTTACTTGGGCGGAGGGGCAGAAATAGAGACTCCTTAGCTATTGAGTGTGATGCCACCTACCAGCGGAAATTGCGACAAAAGCAGCTACAGGAACAGTTCTGGGAACAGATGGAGAAAAAGCATCAGGTTCCAGTAGTTACTCTTAGTGACAAACAAGGTAAGACTTGGCATTAAAAACTGACAGTTGTAATGATTGCTACTGGCAGGCATGCGTTACCCTCAGTACAGGAGCCCGACAAGTTTCATTTCCTTCTGTACTGTCAAGAGACCTCTGAAGCCAAAGGAAGGAGGATTATCATACTTTTTCCCCCTGTGTTCTTAGAGTGGCAGGAATGTCAGCTCTAAAACTGCATCATTAAAAATGCAACTTTTAATGCAACTGAGGTGGTTGCAGGCAAATAGACATTGCATTAGCTACTAATATGTTGCCCTTTACTCTTGGGGAAGTCTGGACAGCTGTGTGGTAAGCAGGAACTCCGGGATGGGGTAAACAGGCTAAAAACCATTTTAAAGTAGTGCAGTTGCTCGTCAGCCATCATCAGGTACAGAATCTTACCATTCCACATATTGCTACCAAAACATAACCAGCTCTAAGAAAAAAGAGGGTACCTGGTGACAGCTGCTGCTTATCATTTCAGAATCATGCTCTGTTAAGAAGGAGCAAAAGAGTTCTTCTGTATTTCTCATATTTATCTCTTCTTGTGTTACCTCTGTCCAGCAACGTCCAGTCCTCCTGTAAAGCACAGCACTCCAGCAGCAGTACAACAGGAGCTGGCAATACAAGAGGAGTTCTTTGCAGGTCAGCCAAAAAGCGATGAGTAATAGAGGGTTAAATCAGTAGCATTTAAATCAACTCTTCAGAGTACAGTGTAAAGGTACAAGTTCTGAAGAGGTTGGAATAACGGAAGTGTGAGTGCACGTCTGATCTTAACGATACAAACTTTGCTCGAGTGGCAGGGAAATGATGCCCATCACTATGAGGGGTTTCACACTTATGCTTTTCAGTGGAGTTGTTATACCTTTGGTAAACCCTTTTCCTGAAGTCATACTGCACAGAAACAGAACATTTTGGGGGCAGGGGGTGTCTTTTCTTAACATAACTGTGGCTGTTTGGGTCACAGTTACACCATGGCCCCTGGACATTGCCTAAGTCCAGAGCACAAGGGGTAGTACCGTTTCCCTGCTGTGCACTGACATAAAAGATGCTTTACAGTTTAACTTTTTTCCTACAAGTAGGGGCCACTATAAGAGTGGGCTGGTCCTGGAGTTACTGTCATTCGTGTGGTACAATACTGTCATCTTTGGTTTGATCACCTTCTCGTTCATTCTAGATGATCCTGAACTTTGGGACATTTCCTTGGAGACCATTGATCTTAAGATAATGGATCACAAAATGGCAGACCCATCAGCTGGACACCAGACACCTGAAACACCCTGTGGACATCATCAAATGACTACTCGTAACAGGACACCTCACAGAATTAATTACCACAAAGCTTCTGCCAGACTTGCACAATTGCAGCCCTCTGCTACAATCATGAGCAAGAGCAGCTGTGCCAACCAGCAAACCCCAGGTACGTGCTACCAACAAGTGACAAGAACTCTGTCTTAACAATGGCTCTTGGCTTTGAAAGCAGCACTGTTAGGTTAGTCAATTGGAGTGGGAGAAACATTCCTCTTTTCTTGGACCCGGTTGTGGATGCTGTGATAGCGGGCTAGGAGAACTATCTGGTTTTTCCACCCAACTGTCCTATCAAGGCACAGCTAGAAAAAGGATTGAGGAACACTTTTAGAAGCAGAAAAAAAGCTTTAAGAAATTTCCATTTCTCACTATCTCCCTGTTTGGCAGAGTGCAGCCCCCACAGGAGAAGTCAAAGCTTGAAGAAAAGGAGACTAGAACCTACGTAAGACACCTGGTGGTATCGTGACCTCCATACTGAATTACATCAGAAGACTGCAGTTGGCTGTTCAAATTATGTGAGGAAGTCTAACACATTAACGGATTTTCTTGTATATTATGGTAAAGCAACAGAGAAGAGTTTAATACAGCCAGCAAGAACTTAATGTACTTTTGGGTTATTACATGTTTCAGATGCCTTTCTCTATAAACAAGCAATCATTTGTGCTTCTGCAGCACTACAGTTGTGGCTGTATTATGAACTGACGTTTACACATAATTTGCCTGAAATGGTAACAGAATTAATCTTTAAAAGGAGATGCAATTCATAGTTTCTTTCTCCCTCAGCATTGCATTTCAGCCCAGAGAAAAGAGATTTTCAGTAAAATGGGTTACAGTCTGATAACAAAGCCTACAAGCTTTGGTCACCCATTTGGTGAGGTCGAGGGCATGAAGCCATCGTAGCATCTGCCTCTGACGTGCAGCCCTGCCCTTTGCCCTGTGGCTGCACAAAGAGGGTCGGAACCCATTGCTCCTTCTCAGGAGCATCCGTATCGGACTCCCATGCAGCAGCAGCAGCACGTTCAGCTGTGCCTGCACAACAGGGCAGCATGGGGCAGGAGCATGCTGGGACTGCTGCTGGAATTGCACGCAACATCTCAAACAGCATTTGCTTGGGCCCTTTGGAAAGTTAATGGGAGCTGCACTTTTGTTTTTAAATAAGCTTTTCAACCCTTTTCAATATAAAAATAAAGGTGAAATTTGAAAAACGGACCACATTTGTAGCCTCTATACCCCTCAACTGATTTTCTGTTTAACAAGCTCAAAGGTAACACATTCTGACTAGTTACAAGTAGGAAGCTAAAGAGACTACTGCCACGCCTGTACAGCCTTGCATTTGCTTTTAAGATGGGCAAACAGAAAACTTCAAGTGGGTTTTAAATGTCTGAGCAAAGCAACAGCTGTTCCTTCTAGTAAGAAGATCAAGGAAAGTTTTTAAGCAGTATTTGAAAAATACTGCTGTAGCTGTTCTGAGAAGCTCTGCTCTGGAAAGGGAGGCATTCTGCTGGGCAACTGTTCGTTCTCTCCCTCCTGTAGCAAAGCGGTTCATGCTCCCGCTGCTCTGGCAGGAACCCAGCACAGCAGGGTGCAGGGTTCAAGCTGGCAGCACCCATCCTGGTGGGTGGCAGCTTCAGCTTCCCCAGGTATCAAGGCTGGGGGAGCCTGGTACCACAATACCTACTGGCAGTGCTGGGGAGGACAATACCACGTGGCTGGAAGTTAGAGCTGGGCCAGGAAAATTTACATAAATTCTTTCATTAGTCCAACTGTGAAATCTACGTCAGACTTGAGCAGGACCTTGCTCCTGTGCTGTGCTATTGCTGCTCTCTCTGGTCAGGTATCTTAAAGCAGTCTAAATGTAAATACATTTGAAGTATTCAGCATTTATTCCTGTTCCTCCTGCTTCACCTTCACCACTTAATTGGTCCTTTTTCCTTAAAAGATCTTCCACTATCCACTTACCTCCTCAACAGGACAAAGAACAAGGATTGACTTCAGTATGGAAAGATTGGACGAATTATAATTAACTGTAATAGATTACATCTAGAAAACAGTTTCACATTTCACCATACTTGTTTCTCTCCAATTCAGTGCTGCCTTCAGAAAAGCTCAGGGAAGAAATACACACGTTTGAGTCATGCACTCACTGTTGCAGTCATATACCTGTTAGGAAGGGAATGTGCAGACATTCAGCATCACTGTATTCAAAGCCACTCTAAACTTTTACAACAAAAAAATTAGAAGTCTCATATAAACACAACTGCATCAGCTTTCTTGACTTTATGGAAACAGTGCAAATGCAGCCATACCTCCTCTAAGAGAAACCACCGCAATAAGCCTCTCGGGATTGTGAAAAGGGCAGTAAAATTTGTACTTGGAGATTTTTTTGTTCCTTTAAGGCCTTGTGTAGCATGACTCATAACAGAAGCTGTTCTTAAAATGGAAAGAAATGCAGCAGCAATTAGTGTTTAGAAATACCAAGTAATTCCTGCAAGCCTACAGTTGTCTGAGAATGACCCTGTAAAGTAGTTCCACTCTTCTACTCTACCAGTACAGCTGCAAATTTGGGGATGGAATTCCTAGTACAGTTTCTTCTCAGCACCACAGGCACACACCCCTGCTCCCATCCACCCTAGAAAAGGAGGGCAAGGGACCCAAGAGGAAAAGTGTGGGACCCTCCTCTCATAAAGAAGATCCATTCCCTTAATTATTGTTTATAGTACCTTGTTCCAGGGTATTCCATTAAGAGGCCAAAGGCTCTTTACTGACTACTGCTTTTGAGAAGTTAAGGGTCTGATTAAAATGGGTTTCTTGTACTTTCCTCTGATAAACTGATAAATTGGGTAACAGTTAAACCATTCCAGGAAGAGGACGGAGAGGTTGGCACCTGCTGTTCAACAAGAAAACCCACAGCTCAACAAAAGCAGGTTTGGTTTATTTGAATGACTTCATTAAATATTCTACAAAGGTAACAAATTGCAGCACAAAGCGCAATCATACAAGAAGCGCAGTGCCCGGGTTTAGTGCAAAACATACAACTAACTACAGCCAGGGAAGCCCAAAGTTTCAATTCATTTTATTTTTTTTTTTTTTTACAGTGTACATTGTTAAATAATGTAAAGAAAACGCTTGTAATTCAGAAACAGATTTTATGTGGAAAAAGATACTCAAAGTGTAATATTAAACAAAATAATTTAACAGTTCAGTAGCATTAGTTTATTCCTCTAGACTTCAGTTATTCATCCACAGGAGGGGGGGGCAGAAATCAATGGTAAGTAAAACCAGTTCTTGCATAACATTAAGTGAAAAAATGACCTCAAATTTACTAGATCAAAATTAAATAACCACGTGCTGCATCCAGCTGATTAGTTCCCCTGCCATGAATATTCCCCTTCCTTCATTACTGCCTCAGGTCTGTCACCGCTCCTGTTTCCAGATCATGCCTCTCCCCTCGCACTGGTGCGTTCAGGAAACTTCTCTGCATCCACCCGGACGGAAGAGCAGAGGTTCTCTGTTCCACTTCAGCCGCCGGAATGCCTGCTTTCTCCCCACTTTCCACCACACACACACCATGAGCCCCCTCTCTCTTTCTGTAGCTCTAGCCTGCGCTTCAGTCACAAAGGATAAACCCCAAAAAAATCTAAGGAACTTGGAGCACAGCCACCTCGCCACTAGCTTTCACCCTCAAGCATTCATCTCCAGCCTGTACCTGCCCTTGCTGCCAAAACTGCTTTACAAAAGTGACAGGAAAGGAATGGATCTTGCGCATTTCTCTGTAAAAATGAAAGAGCAAGAACATCTGCAGACAGAACATCTCCCTGTTGAGGCTCCATGGGGGAATAGCGCTCCTCGAAAAAAAATTCAGTCAAGTAACATCTCCGTGATGCACCAGCTTCCAGGATACCGGCAAGCTGCTCCCAAGTACCAGGAAGCAGTACTCTCATCCGTCACAGCTTTCTGCAGCACTACATAAATACTGGCTGGTATTATTTTTACTTTGGAGAGGAAACCAGTATTTTTTGAATATGAAAAGGGAGAATGACCAAAGCAGAAGGTACAGTACAGTTACTAAGAGGTGACAGATAGTTACAGTCCTGGTACCAACTTGAAATTTGTGAGTGAACAAAATTGTAAATCCTCCAAGTAAGACAGAAGAAACTTCTTGATGCCGGCTGTTTCAAGTACATCCATTGCCGGCAATGGACGTTGCACCAGGACAGTATTCCTGGTTTAAAAGGATTTTACAAAAAAAAAAAGTAACAAAAGCAATCCCAGCTGACAAGCCCATGCCAACAAGCAATGGCACCTCTCCCTCAAGTCACATCCTGACCAAACCTCTTTACCACTTTGCAGGTGGGAGTCAAACTGCATCTCAAGTTGGGCCTTTCCCAAAGATACACATTCTCCCCATCCTCTCTCCGTTTCTGATCCAGACCTCCTGCCTCCATAGACAATACTGGTTTGTCTCGTTTTAGCTTCACACACAACCCTCCGTCCTACCCCCACCTGGCCCCTGCCACACCAGCAACTTCAGATCTGCCTGCCTGGACAAGTTTCCCCAACACACAGAACACTGTTCCAACCTGCTGCCTCAATGACTTCCCCCTCCACACACCTACTCTGAACAGTAACGGTATCACTAAATCAACTCGGGTGTCCCGGTCACTGGGTACAAATAATCCATCCTGCTCTGAACCTGCCCTCTGTTCTCCTGGGGCTCTGCTGGGAAGACGATGCTAACTGCAGAAGCAATAGAAGTCCAAGGCACTAAAATATCCAGCAAGCATACTGGGAGAACAGACAAGTATTCAAGTACATTAATTTATACAATTTTACATTCACATTTATCTAATACAATGAAAATACAAAGGAAAAAGTTAAAGTGTCTCCAATAAGTATAAGGATATAGCTAGCTTTTTTTCCCATTTTTTTCTTTTTAACTTTTTTAACCCTCTATATTCCACTCGTTTTTAAACTACTGTTGTCCAACAACATTTATATATCACAGTGTTTCCACATCAAAACTGATGGTAAGTACATGTCCGCAGGGAACTTTTAAAAATTTTTAAACAATTTAAATTGCTCTAATGCTGCAGTCAAAGCTGTTAATATCTTACTTAAAGCAGTAATGACCTATCAAGCACGGGCTACACTGCAAGTCCATTCGTGTGCCCCATCGTTTCGCAGCCAGATACGATTGACTGGGGAGAGGGAGAGAGGGATTTGGACAGCTTTTCTCCTGGTCTTGGTTCTTCAGGGAGAGATGAGAAGCGTGCTAAAGCCTCATGCTAGGATTCAGCTCTCCCACCTCAACACATGTGGATTCAGCCTCAAACCAGAGAAAAATTTGACAGCAAGACTGCATTAACTGACCCCGTGACTTCTCTTCACAGCTCTTGTTCCATACAAGAGCAGAACCCCTCGGTCAAAAGCACTGTCCCATCATAAGGATGCTGATCATCCTCCTCCCTCTTGAAAGTGTGTGGGGAAACTCCCTTTACAGAGAGTTGACAGCAATGGTTGGAAAAGAGAAATTCATTCCCAGTCTGGCAAGCTACCAGTTCATTGCAGCACTAGTAGTTGATACAGGGCCCCATCTCCCTCCCCATGTCTTGTCCCAAGGTCTAGCCAGCATGGTCTTCGAGTGCAGCTAAGTGGTCCGCAGGTTGGAGCCTGGAGGGTTGCTGATCGATTTTTGCAAATTGCTGATATTGAAGCTTTGCAACGATGCGGCACCTACGGGCTGGAACTGGCCGAGCGGTGGCTGTGCTGGACCACCTGTCCCACTCCACGGACCAGCAAAAGACACTGCTGGGTAACCGTACTGCTGCGGAGGGCACATAGCCTTTGTGAAGGGACCTAAAGAGGTAGCTGATGCTGCAGAGATGGGCGTAGCACCCAGGGAAGATGTCATAGAGATACAGAGCTGACCTGGTGCCGAGAATTTTCTTGCCATTCCAGGGCCCTGAAAGAAAACCCAACCCCCAGGGAAAAGTTACACAATTGTGCTTCAAAACCACAGGTTCACCCCTCGCTCCACATCCCAATGGATGTTTACAAGAACACACCACATCCCTCCTCTTTATCCCCTCCCTTCCATAGGGGGTGATAAAACCCCACACATGAAAGATACAGCTACTAGTTTTCTACAGCAGTTGTCCAAGCCACACAGCAACTGAACTCTAGCTGTGTTTGATACCCTAAAGAGATAGCAACAACACTAACAGTTTCTTAACATAAATGTTTGGGGATTACATCTTACCTCATAGTTGCTATGCCCTTTGCCAACTTTCTTGCCAGACAAGTTCATGGCATCTCGGGCCCAGTTATCTACCAGCTTGTGCAGGTCATCTGTGAACGTCCCTTTCCGGCTTGAGGCAATAGCAGGAGGCTGAGACTGGGGTGCTTGGCTATTCACTGTAGCCCCGACTGTGTTAGTGCTGCTGGTCCCTATAAATACAAAAAATGGGAATCAAAACTTAAGTTAAAGATCATCTTTCTCTAGTGAATTTAATAATTCTCATAATGGTACATCAATAGAGAGCCAGTTAAAATGCCATGCAGATTAATTCTAAGTTTCAATTCCAGGACACACTCAAGTGGGAACTACAAGGACTCCTACAGGCATTTTCTCAGATTAAGAGTAGTTCATAGATATGTTTACTTTTCAAGAAGTGCTGCAAGTAGTCATCTTAAGAGGGGGATGGTAGCAGCCTACAGGTCTTTGTAGAGGAAAAAGGAGATTAGATTTCAGCACTGAATGACAGTACGGTCACGTCACTCTCTCATCCTACACCTTTTAATTAGCAGCAACCACTACCAGCATAGGTCAATTCCAACTTGGAGGACAATGCTGGACGCTGAATAAGGAGCAGTACAATCAGCATCGCCAGCTGCTCTGTAGCAAATTATCTTCACTTTGTAAAATGAAGAGTAAAATTCACCCAGATTACGCAAAAAAGCCACAGTGAGAAGCAGCAACTGTTGTTTCCAACAGCTGCCATACTTATGTTCTTGAGGGTAAGCAGATGGGATTGTCTTCATCCACCAAACAGCCGGGATCAGCAGGGGAAGTCTGCACTGCATTAAATTTTGCTTTTTGCCTCTGAAAGCAATTTTTGCCATTATGTTCAGATTTCCTATGTCAGAAGAACAAGCATTTCAGATGCAAACAACTAATACAGAGTAAAGAAGGCAGAAATGACAGCAGTGCCTCAGACATGCTTCGAAAACTTTTTCTATTCACTGGGTTGATTGCAAGAACACAAAAAATCCTGTAGGAAAAAAAAAAATCTAGCAGCTTTGTTTTGGATAGCCTCACTGCCCCCCCTCACACTTATAAACAGGCAACTGCACTCAAATTTAGGTTTTTCAAAGGCAGACCTCCTAACAGGAATCAAAGAAATTGTGTATTCTCAAGTATCCTAAATTCCCAGCAGTACTGCAAAGTATCCTCATTTGCAGATGTTGAAGTGACAGTTAACCACTAGGGCAGATTTTTTCTGAACGACATGGTAAAGCCATTTAGTACAAAACCAAACAACAAAATCAGTATCTGGCCACAGCAGTGCTAAACCCAGCACTCCTTGCAAGCACACATCCTCACCTCCTTGGTTCTCAAAGTTTCTCAAACATTTCTACTTGCTTACTCAGAAGACTGCAAGTGGGAAATCCAAGAAAACCTGAGTTTATGGCAGATGTTTCTGAAGAAAACTGATTAAAAGCGGAGCATCAAAAAAGCCAGCTGTGAAAATCATCTCTCTATTGCAAAGGCCACATGACAGAGGCGCTGTCTCTTGCCTGACAGCTACTTCATCTGTTCCACTTCCCCTGGCTATCAGTCACGTTCCTTGCAACCAGTGTATCAAAGAAAGAACTGGCTCCAAACCCCTGCAGGAATGTTTCATATTGAGGAGTGAATTAGGAAGGTGACATACTTACTATGCAGGACAAATAAGCAAAGTGTTACTGCCTCTAGTAGTGCTGGGGCGGGAAGGATACGTATTCCTGCCACCAGTTTCAGCTCAAGCATGGAAATGGCTCCCGGTCTGGGTGCCCACAGGTGGGGCAGCAGTTGTTACAGGCAGGCACACGCATGCAATAGCGCACACAAAAAGGAATGAAAAAGGGTCCCTGACCAGGGTGTGGAGCTGCAGCATAGATGAAGAGTCACAGGAACACACTGTAAGGTGGCAAGGAGAATCTACAGTGAAATAACAAGACCCTTAAGCATGCATCATGTGGAAAGGGCTCAGAACACAATTATTTAATAAGAGCAATGATGTGAAAGGTGAAATTAAAGACAAATGAAGCAAAAGCAAGAAACAGGTACTTGGAGGGGGAGCTGCCAAACCCAGTAATAACCACATTCCACCATGGGGGTTCATGCAGGGATTGACACACTCGCTCTCATTCTCCTCATGATGGTCAGTATCTGCTTTTGATATTTCACGTTTCAATTTTAATCAGTAAGCTCAATGGATCCTGGACCTATGCTGGAGAGCCTCCTCAGGCCATGGAAGGGAGAGAATTAATCAGGGTATATACTGCATTCAGTTCAATATATGAAAGATCATTTAAGGAAAGTTTAAGCGTTTTGAAAAGGACTGAATTGGTTCAGGGTGGGAAAGGTGGGAGGTTGTGAGAGCTTTGTCTCCAAAAGTGATTTTGTTAGGGAGCTCCTATCTCAGGTTGCAGGCAGACCAGCCTACACTATTATAGGTGAGCTATACAATTACTAAAGCTCTCACATAATGTCAAGTTAAAAAATGACTTCTCAGGAATTCCACATTTTAGCTCTGACATAGTCAGCACCTGCAGAAACTGCCATCCAGAAGAGTCTGCAAAGAAAGTGCTTCAACTTGTAGCATTCAATGGAACCAACCCCCCACATGCCTGCTCGGTCACAGCAGCTGTCCCCAGTTCTGCTCTGACATGAAGGATCTGAAGTGAAACAGCCTTCTCTCTCCAGCCCGCTACCTATAATGCCATCATTCTGCCCTTTTATTTTTCCCCCCATAAACCAGCAGTCAAAAGACACCTTTAAAACAGTCTTCAGTGACATGAGCACACACAGGCTTTTCTAAACATCTCTTTCTTTGGGAGACACGCTGGAGATCTCTGATGGCTTGCTCTTATTCTTTTAAAATGTTGAAGAAGTGTCTGCAATTGGGTCCACCACTGAGGTGGCAAGCCCCATCAGATCTGTAAGCAAACCAGCTGCTCAGAGGTACAACTCTAGCACATTACAGCGAGCAACTGACCATGATGCTCAATTCGCTCTCATTAGCAATGAGCACAGTTCCACAGTGAAGGTGAGGTTCTGCCTGCCTCCACTTGCCTGCAAGAGTAATAGCCAGACTATTCAATACACTAAAGACAGAGTACACATTAGAGGGCATAACATAGACAGACAGATGCTGTGCTGGAGACAGAGTCAGGGAGGTAAGGCTTCAGTGACCAGAAAAAGCCAATGAATAGCTTTACAATCAGGAATTGGAGATAACAGAAATAAGATAATTACTACAGAGCTGGTTGCAAGGACAGACTTTTTTCACCATCTTCCCTGAAGCACAAAGAGAGAGTAATTTGTTAAAGATAAGAGAAACAGTGAGAAATGTTTAGTATCAGCAAACAGTACAAAAAGCTTGGTGAGAAACAGAGGGGACAGCACAGCAGGGCTCTTGTAGTCACTACTGGGATGTTCTAGGAAAAACCCAAAGACTGGTCTGACAGTTTAATCAGTTGAGAAGAGGCCCAGCCTCATACCTTTAGTCTTCAGAATTCCCAAATCACAGTGAAAAATGTCAGGAGACATTACTGTCACAATTGACTGTTACCAACAAAAGGAAAAGTACATCTTCCATTTTTGTCAGGATGTAGGAAGCATTTTACAACTATCAAAGTTTGACCAATTTACAACATGAGAAAGATTTGATAGGTCAAATACTTTTAGTTTGTCACCCTATTTTCTCAGACCCGTGGAATAGCTCAGACATTCCCTGCCAAGCTGTACCACTCTGTTTCTCCAGCTGCACAGTTAAAAGCATCAATTACTGCACTGTTTCCTCAACACCACTGATTCTAACCCAGCACCTTCTCCAGTTGTCACTCTCCACAGTAGTCTGCAACAGCATTTCAAGGACAAGATTCCCAGAAGCAAGCAACCTTGCAATAAGCCAAGTGCCAGGCCAAGCTACACCATGCCAAGTATTACCTACTTTTACAGGACAGCTACAACACACTTTTCAAAAGGAATCAATTTCCCTGAGCACCAGTCCCATAAGCAAGAAATATACATGCCAAAGTGCTCTTATAGCCAGATAATGGTCAATTTGCAGCAAGCGAAGACCTTGTAAGTAAAAGATACTCCCATATATTCAGTTCATTGTCAATTCTAGAAAAAGAATGGCTGTTCTTCATATTCCCTACCCCAAAGAAGGACACACCAGACTAAAGATGATTTTTTTAAAGTTAGCTTTGTTAAGAATTTAACTTCTTGCAAAAAAGGAGCCATGAATCTTGAGATTGCAGATGTCAGTTAGTGTACATCTGCACACTAACATACCTAGCAAAAACATTTAAAGCTGCTCAATTTGAAGCATTAAATACCATTAGTACTGATACTCCCAAATGAAACGAAGTGAGATAGAGGTATCATTGCAAAACTGAACAGCCAGGAAAAAATTTCCCCTCCAGCTCACTCTCTTTCTCAGAGGATGGAGCTGGTTGCATTGCAGCTGTCTCTGCAGAAGGCCAGGCCCAGTTCCTGCACACAACTCTCCGGCTCAGCTGTGCTACCACCAACTGTGGCAAGACAGATGCTACAGATGTGTGGTACTGTCATGCAGGGCAGCAACTGAAGGTCTCTTTACAGTACTTAAAGCTTTCTCATACAAAATCATTCCAGAGAGTGGGAAACAAATGTCAGACATTTAAAGGGTCCCGCCTGTAGAAGCAGCATGGGAGGTGTTGCAGCACTCCCAACAAAAACCATCACATCAGCAGCCCCAGCTCAAGCGTATCATTACTTCAAACACATCAGAAGTTTGAGGCTCTCTTCTAAGTGTGGCCTAATTAAGTACAAACAAAAGGATTTTGCGAGGAGCTGCAAGGTAACTCATGAGGGTTGACAGGATGTCTGAAGAGGTCTATTTACCCACCCTCACTGCTATTTGTTGCACATTTACCCTATCTCCAACTGACAGTACAAACTTCTAAACCTGGGCCCATTAGTAGGTAAGGATCTTTTGAGTTTGTCTGAAAATATTCTCTAAGTGTTTTTAACACTTCAATCTTTAACTATCCATCTGCTAATGAACATAAGAAGTCAGTATTAACTGCCTACAGGTGGCATTAATGCTCTGGACTGTAATCGGCACTAGTGCTGAGAACATGCAAAAACACATTCAACTTGCACAGCAAACATACTGCTGGAGGAAGTCAACATATTCCTCCCATCAGTTACAGTTGTGTCCAACAAAGCAATAATTTGGAAAACAAATCTTCCTCGCTGTTCCACTAGAAAGACTACCTTCCCTCCAAGTCTCACGTCAGCTAACATATGCTGAAGCATAATTACTTACTAAGGAAGGGCAAAAGAAAATGCCCATGCACCCGTAACTTGCTAACTCTCCCCAGTTTCTGTCATTTCACTGAACTGTCCTGAAAGTTTCCACCAAAAACTTAGAGAAAATGAGTGCTTGTTATGAGTTTAACAACAGAGAATACCTAACATGAGAACCCAAACTTCTAAAGGTGTGCTAAGGGCAGCTCAGCTGAGCCATGGGATGGGAGGGAATACAAGGTGGCAGATGAGAATGGGCTGCATGAAACAGATCCAAGCAGCAGAAAAAAAACCAAAAAGACAAAACAAAAAACAGACAAGGAAGGAGTAAAGGTGTTACACACAAAGAGCCAAGCAGGGCGTACTCAGAAATCGGGTCCTCCTGCCACCAGGCTTGAACGTCACTCTCTCAGATGCACAGTTAAACTTCGCACAGCCTGTGAGAAAACAAAAACAGGAAGAACAGAGAAAGGAGAGGAGAAGAGACAGAACACCACTACAAGATGTTAGCTACTTGAGGTTGGAAGGGTGAAATGCATTAACATGACACACAAGAATAAGCCTCAAAGTGTGGACCAAAGAGTATGCAGACAATATACGGAGTGAAGAGACTCCCTCCAATACCTCCAGACATTAGCCCAAGTTTGCAGTGTTACTCTCCAGTACATAACCCAACAATAAGGTTGAAATCTATAGGAAAGCCAAATCCTGGCAAAAGTATCCAATTATAAAACAGTACTGCACAACTCTAGATACAGGGAGATGACTTAAGTAGCTCCAAAATATGTGAAACATTTCATTGAAAAAAAACCTCTATAGAAAATTCTTCCAAAAAGTCTGTTCCCATTTCTGTATGCACTTCTCCAATTTCAGCAAAAACAGGCATTCAGTCAGTCCACGGAAAAGCTTTTCAAAAAGATGTTCAAGGGGGAAAAAAAAAAATATATAACTGAAATAGTTAAGTTCAGAGAAGTAAATGAATCAAGCCTTAACAACCCACAAGTAAAAAAGCCCTCCCTACCAAATAAATCAGAGCTGCATCTGAGAAACTATTTGGTAACATACTAACCAATAACAAGCAATCCACAACTTGAGTAAATGAACAATTTATTATTCCTATCATTCCATATTTACACGAAGTCTTCCTTCCAGAAGAGTTCTTTAACTCACAATTGCAGAACATGAGCCTTCTTTACCTTTTATTGTTAAAAAATTTCATTGACAGAAACAGCCAAAGCAGTTTGGAAGTCTAAAAGGACTCTGAGACTCCAGAAATTTCCTACCATTTCAATTATCTGTTAACATCAAAGCTGCTCTGCCCCTTCCTTAATCTCACTTCACATTTCCAATCCTCCATTCTCACCTGTCTCCTCATCCTTTCAGCCAATCCCTTTCCCCCAGGTCAGCAGAACATTGCTTGCCACCACCATACTGCACTCTTTTGTATTCTCCTTGGTGCTTTCATTACAGCAGACAGGGCCATGTGCTATATATTCCATTACTTCAACAACCTCACACTTCACTTATGTGAGAAGGTATAAATCCAGTTGCAAAGAACACCTTGATACACCTCCACACATAGGTTGGAGACTACCAAATCTACTTTACACTATGTATTAAAAATAAGTGTCATCAAGTTGATTGTTCATTCACCCGTAACAAAGGTGCAAAACTCGACACTAATTCCATTTAAAGTTTTACCTTGGCCTGGTGCCGAAAGGCTTGGTACCGAAAGGGCACCATCACTGGTAAAGGCAGAGTAGAGGTTTTCGCTAGAAGGTGAAGGTTTGAGGGGCTGTAACAAATGGTTCTGCCCAGTCTCTGGCACGCTACCAGGAGGATGAAGAGTTTGCTGTGGAGGCAAGACTGATGGTGCACTTTGAGTTGACAGATTGCCTAGAGGAAGAAGGAGGACAAAAAGTCATTCAACATTTCAGTTTCCCCACATCATTTTCAAAGCTTCTGTCATTGTTCCCAAGGGACAGGAGAAAAAACAGAGGAAAGTTTGACTGGAACATTTACTAGGGAGTGAAGTCACTACCAAGTAACTCAAATGATCAGTTGAACTATTATGCTAGTAATACAGGAAAAAGTGCTGTGGTGGGGGGAAAAAAGGGATATCATCCTCTGGTCAAGCATGACAATCCAGGCAAGAGAGAAGGCAGTGGGAGGGAACTACTCCAGTTTCTGAGAAAGCAGTAAGACTAGAAAAAATTCTTATCTACTGAACTTTTAAGGTACCTCTGTGCTAGCTCACTGTCACATGCTCACACACAGTTCCCATATCATATAACAAAACAGAAGTGAGCAGTCAGGATGACTGGATACAGAAATTGTGACATGATGTGGAATTACCAAAGTGAACACGCAGAAAGCAGTAACAAATATTTATGCTTACAGTGCTGGCCCTCCAATATTATTTACTCAATGCTACAGGATTTGCAAGTCATCTAACAGTTACCCAGCAAGCATCTGACATCCACGTCATTCAAACAGTAAACAGAACTATTTTTCTGAGTTCTGTTTATTATAAAAACGGTTTTAGTAAGAAAGGAAGCCTTAACAATTGAAACTGTTTCTCAATCTGTAAGTACAAAAAAATTGCAGCTCCATTAAAAAAAAACACTGCTTTAACAATCATCAACATCTGAAGTGTAAGGACACTAGTAATACCATCCTTAAGCACTACTAAAGTAGGAAAACCAAAAATATCTGAAGATGACTGAAGAGACCAGCCCCATTCTGCAAAATCAGTTTCAGGAGGCAACAAGAGCAGTTTATTTTTAAAAAAACAACAAAAACACATACACAAAAAAAACCAACAAAAAAAATCCCCCCGAAGTTTCCCCATACTGTAAATTTATACTCTTCTTCCTAGTCAGAGCCCTATAATCAATCTCTAAAACATACAACCCAAAACTTTAAAACTGCTCTTCCAGAACAACATAACAGTATCTTTCAGTAGATTGCAAAAGTAACAAGCAAGACTACCAAATAGGAAAAGCAATTTCAAAAATCTAAGTAATCCAGGCAGTGGAGGAACTGGGACACACACACACCCTCTCCAAAAGACAAGACAGAGAGGCAGAGACACAGACATAGGTTTAAGAATGAGAGATGGTACCTTGTCTGTTTTATCTACTCAAAAAATTGAAGAACATCTTACCTGATAGCTGAGGGCTTTTATTTCCCTGGGAGCTGCTGCGACTGGACTTGCTGCTTTTTCCTTTAGTAGGTCGTCTCCTCCTTCCTGAAAGGGGTGCAGCTGGAGGAATAATTACTGCAGGTGGGGCCTTTCCCAATTTCATGTATAGTGACTCAATCTCCTGCTTCTGGCGACTCTGCAGCTCCTGGATCTCTTTAAGGTGCCTAACAAGTTACAAAAGAGTATGACTTAGAAATTATATGTATATACATGCATTCATACAATCCCTTCCCTCCAGTGAGGCTTCTTTGGTCAAATTCTCATTAACATTTAAGAAAGGAGGAAATAAATCTTCTCCACAAATAACCACTGAATGCACATGGCAGCACACTTGCCATTTTCCACTGTGCTCTAACCCTGGCTAGAATTCCAACACAAAGATCCCAACACTGTAATCGTAAAGCCAGGCTAAATGGAAGTACAAACAAGAACATACAACTACTGTAGAAGATCAAATCATTCAGCACTAAAATGCTACAGGAAAAGCTAGATTACTCATTTTCTGAGACATATTGCCTTGCAGACTTCTACGTTTGTATTGCCTTAGGTTTTTTTTCAGAGCAGTTGCATACACAAGATTTAAAACTGCCAGCTGCCCTAAGAAAATTCAACTTTCAGTGTAAATGATTTAGTAGGTCGCACTGCTGGACTTCTAAATTTTTTTCTAATCCAACAGGGATTCTTCAGGAAAAGGAGAAGCATTAGAAATGCCAGAAATGCATATTAGAAATGCAGAGAGTTGTGTGTTACTTTCAAATGAGACACCACTATTCCCACTAACTACTAAACTTCAGTGCTATGCAAAAGCTTCTATACATCTGCAGTCTTACCCACAGCGCAGCAATCAATCTACACAAACACAAACCACAAGGTTACAGGTTAGAAAATTAAGCACAGCAAACATATACAGACACTTTCTTTGTTATAACTGTGTACTACTTTCCCACTAAAGAATCTTACTTCCCACATAAACACTGACAATGGCCCCTGCCACTTAGCAAAGGCTGAGTCTTTTAAAGAAGGTGACTTTTGTTCTTTGTGAAAAGTATAGATGAAATTCGTATTAATCCTGTTACATATTTCATACACAACCACACAAGGAAAAAAAGCCTTACTTCTCCCGTAACCGACGGAGTTCCAATTTCAAGTCTTCATCTTCAATATCCGACTCATTGTCACTGCTCATGTAGGAAGAGTTGAATGAGTTGCTAAGGCTCTGAACGGGGAGGCTGATCTTTGACCCCAAGGGCTGGAGGGAGTCCGGGCTGCCCGAGCCATCATCCAAATCCTTAGCCATCCCGCTTAAGAAGGTGGCCTCTGGTTCAGAGGATGGACCGTTCATGTGTGGGGACTGCCTTGACTCCAATTCTTTCTTCGGAGCTGCAGCTGAAGCAGCAACTTGTTCCAAGCCCACAGAGAGAGGAAGCGTCATTGGCTCTTTCTCTGCACAGCTGACCTCATCCTGAGTCTTGGACACCGAAAAGCGTCCCACTTGATCCATTGTTGTTGTTACCTGAAAGCGCCCAACCTTAGTAGGCTGACCAACATCTACCGGTAATTGCAGCACAGGAACTGTCTGAGGAATGCCATCTACCACATCCAAGGAAGAGTGAGCAACAGCCTCGCTTTTCCGACTGCCAGCCTGCTTTACCAGTGTACTCTCTGGGCTACTGCCAGAAAGAGATGAAGAATCAGTGGAGGTGGTTTCAAATTGCACCGGCTTAGTTTCAGGTTTGTCACCTTCTTTTAGGACATCATCCACTGCTATGGATACCTAGAATAGAAATGCAATCATGCCAACTTTCAAGGAGTTCTTTAACGTGATGCTTTTATTTACCTTAATAGTATGATATATCTGAGAGGGAAAATAACTTGTTTCCTTGGTATGCCACAAAGCAAGCTACCGCTTCCCTCCAAGCAATACTCTGCCACACAAAATAGCACTCCTAAGCAATCGGCAAGATTAACTCCAAGAAACACAACAGATTCAGAGGGGACTTCCTTCACAAACAGGACATAACACAGTGAACATCCCAGCATTGCTAGCCAAAAAGCAGCTAACATTAAAGACCAAGGTCAACAGTTACACAGCTAAGGCCTGACATGATGAAACGCTGCATTCACAATTCTAGACCTGCATAATCTAGTGCAATCCCCACCCTGAATGAAAACAGCATCTGCACAAAGCACTGCCATCACAAGCTCAACATGGACATTTTCTCCTGACAGAAAAGCCCACCATGAGGTGCACCAAGCTGGCATTATGCAGGAACTGCTCAGAGATCCTGTATCAACAGCCAAATTAGTTTAACATCTCCTACCTGAAACCGTCCCATCTTAAGAACACCAGCTCCTGCTGTGGTAGCCATAGCACTGCTCTCTCCACCACATGATGCTGAAGCTAAGGAAAAGGAGAATGAAATTAGGAAGAAAATAAGCAACAAATTATTTGAACTCCAACCATTTCTTTTTATCTACTTCAAACTCAACTATCACTTAACTCCTAACAGGCCTTTGGATTCACAGAACCTGATCTCTTTTTTCAACTTTACCACATAGAACATCAAACTGCAATGTTAAAATTAAGTCCTTTTTCATAGTTTCACTCCACAGTATTCTTGATAAAAGTGGACTTTTAGATAGCAGTAAAAACTGTACAATGATTTCAAATAGGGATCTGGAATAGCCAAAGAATAAAAAGCAAATCTGAAATGTCTGTAAGAAAAAGCTTATTTCGATTCAATACCCACACTAACTACTTAAGTTTCAAAAATGCTAGGGACAGTTTATTAACAGAAAAATGGTAAGTTGAAGAAATGCTATAAACTGCATTTACTCAAAGCAGTCTATCTGAAGCTTTGAGAGTTGGATTCTTAAGTGTCAGCTCCTAATTTTGCTGCTGTATGCACTGGCAGTATAAGATTACAAAGCTGAGAAATAACATTCTATTTTTAAATCAGTTCTATTGGATAGCTTGCTGTGTTTATTAAGTAACTTCCCAGTTTGTTTACTTTTACCTTCTAAACTCTAGCAGGCAAAACAACTCATTTGTCAGTAGATAAATGAGTTCTAGAGTATAGTTCACTACCAACACAAGAAAACGGGAATATTTTATTTTCCTACTGGTTTTACTAGCTTTTGAAGTTTAGTCATTGAGGCACATGTAAGTTAAATAACGTTTATTAGATAGTTCAGAAATAATTTTAGTACCATATCAAAAGTTTCTTTTAAAAAAGGAAGATTTTTTAAATTAAAACAATTAGGGGAATACTGAAGGAAAGTCTCAGACTATTTTGCAAGCTGTTGGGTTATCCATCCACCCACCCCCAACAATTCAACTCATTTAGATTTGAAAGTCATTGATCATTCAGACTTCAATTGTTGATCATCCAGTCAACCTTCAGGTGTTCTAAAGCAGTCAGAAGGGAGTCTCATTTTCCTACTACCTTTCTTAAATTTTTAGTAGTTTAACCTTCATTTCTCTATTTAAATAGAAACGAAACACTCTTAGGTTAGGAAGAGGTATCCTACATATAGAACACTGCACTACAGAAAATGAGAAGTCTTACTGTTGTTGCCAAGTACACAACAGAAGACAGAAAACTGTTCCTTCAAATCCTGAAGCTGTACCTTAGCAGCATACTGGAGATTCTTTTGAAATCTTAATTTAGCATTTTGGCAGCTTTAAATCCTACATGAGTTACTGTAATAGGCATATATCATTCCCCTCTCCTGGAAAATTTCAATCTCTTTACTGAAAACTAATACAATCCTTAAGGAATTGCCATTGTATGACTTATTAAAAAAGCTTATATCCTCCCCAATTGCTAGTCTGTTCAATTCTGGATTGTATCTCCATGCTGAGAAACCACCTAAAATAATCAGGGCTGTCTTACCATCCTTCAGAGACTGTGTTGCTGTGGACACCAGCCCGGTAACTGTTGTAGACGCTACTGAGGGCACAGACTAGAGGTTCAAGGGGGAAAATAAAATAAAATAAAATAAAATTAAAAGAATCAGCAGTTAGATTGAATACCAACAAATCCACCCAACTGCATATTACACAATCTTTTATTTCCGCCAGGGCCAAAGTGTGACCCATGACAAGACAAATGCAGGAGTTTTTAAAACTCCAAAGCAAGCAACATCAGCAAGATATTTCCCACACCTTACAACCCCAAGGCTATCAGCAGAACATCTCCTTTTGCTTTGCAGAAGTAATGCATAAGCAGCCACTTGGAGAACACAATGTCAATCATTATCTTCATTTTGTATCGAAGTTTATTATTACATTCTTTTAAAATTTCAGGTCCACACTTTAAAGATCACCCCCAAATTAAGAGTGACATATCACCTACTGCTTGTTTAGTGCTCTTTGCCCTTATTCCATAGTCACTTCCCCTTCTAGTTTGATGATATTAATGACATCACCAGAAAATCTAGATTAAGAACTAATACCAAAACCAGCCTCAGGAAATACGTAATCTATTGCAATATACAGAATTTTCCTATTTTGGTTGACTCAGTCCCACAAACTTTTTATTTTTAAAAGTCTAAAGACTGCTGTAGTGATATTAAAGGCAGTGATCTAAGAGCACAACCTTGAAAAAACACTGAAGTTTTTCAAGACTACTAAACTGCCAACATTGTCAACATACACAGGCAGGAGTAGATGTCACTGGAACAGTCTCTGGACTAAGGGTTCTTCTCAGCTTAGCATCCAGATCTTCCAGTGGCTGTTGGGACTGAGAAAGGAAAGAGTAAACAGCTGTCCCAGCTCAGGAGAAATACATCACATCTGAGAAACAGCCATATTTAATACTAAAATTTAAAGCAGTCAGTATAGCTTCCATATTTCTATCATGCTCCCTTCCTACATGTTAACATTTAACATGTATCGCACAGTAAGAATGCAAACAATTTAAGCAACATATTTGGTAAAAAACATAAAAGAACATTAACTGAAACTTCTGTTTTTCCTGAAGTTACCATGAAGTTTGCATTCCCATTCTTAAGAACTGAGCAAAGATGCTGCAAGCCTCCAAGTTCTACATTTTTTGGTTGGAGCATAATGGAGGTATTTGGTATTATGGACTATCTAAAATCCTAAAGAAAGAAAATCAATTAGGGAAAAAAAAAACCACAGAAAAATTCAAAAAGATGCCCATAATTTCAAAGGCAAGCAAGATTGAGGAATTTGTTTCAAATTGGACAAATTTTTTTAAAAAAAGACAAACACTTAGAAGTTCCTTCAAAGAAGCTATCTGGATAGATTGACTTGAAGAGGAGGAAGGGAGAGGGGCAGAATCTCTCTCAAATATGCTCATTACTTCGATTTCAGCTGTTTGAGTTGGCATCCAAAATGTTTTTCAAACTTGGTCAACTGAACTGGGGAGGGGAAGAGAAGAAGAATACCTAAAAATATCTTAAAGATAAGAAAAGTTCAGATTCACTCAAAATTATTAATTAGGGACATACCCAAAAGATACATATGGAAGAAGACAGTGTTGGCACATTAAGTTGCAATTCTGACCCTATGGAGTAGAAATCTGCATCCAAACTTTAGCATCATTAATCTTTCCAAGTCTTTTACATTAAAAAGCTAGATCTGTTTTTAGAACTGAAGCTGAGGTCACAGCAACATAAAAACATTACCTTCCACTTTCAAGAAACTGAAAGTTAGAGGTACACAACAGCATAAGTATGCTTTCAATAGATTGCCAGAATGACATTCCTCCTGAATTGTGGATTTCAAAACACAGCCAAAAGAACCTAAGAACCCCATTATCAATTCCATCCAAATAAAATAAATAATAATAAAAAAAGAGCACAAGAAAATGCAGACTTCTATGACTATTCAGAAATCCAAATGCTTAGGAGACAAGTGAGCTACTTTAATTCAATAATACTGTAAAATAAAAAGCACATTTCACCTGAAATACTATCCAATTCTCATCACTTACGCTCACAAGAAGACACTTGCTTTAAGTAAACAAAGAGCTGAGAGATCAGAATGATCAGGAAATAAAGATTTCCTTATGGAACAAGGGTACCAAAATGAAGCTTGAAAAATTAATCTAAATACACTTTAAAAAGCAGTCAAGAAATAAACAGACCAGGTATTTAAGACTAAGGAACAAACTGTCCAAAACTGATCTTGAGATGACACATACTTGGTCTGCAAATTAGGAGTCTACCAGACTCCTAAAGTTGTGTAATGAACTACTGACAGAAGCAGGAAGGAAGGAAGCTTACCTACTCTAAGACAAGCCAGTAATTTTCCAGATAGTATTATGTGATAGCAGTAAATGCTCTTAACAGTCAATTAGATTTGATCTAGTTCGTCTCCTCCAATTTTGTCTCACTCCTAGACAAGCTTTAGAGTTCAAGTGAGAAGTGAAATTAGGCAAGCTGTTTGCAAAGGACAAGAAGCAAGGGATCTATATTTGTGCCTGTTCCATACCACAAATCCTGCCAGAAGTATTTATGACAAACAGGAAGAAGCCTTTTGCAGTGGTACAGTGGCTTGAATCATGTAAGTGGCTACAAGTACTTTGAGTTTGCAGGAAAATATTACTAATATACCCAGTTCCAAGCAATGATGTTAAAAAGGACTATGAACTTAGTGTGACTGATCTTAACCAGCGGACTCCAGATCCATTTGCTACCCTTGCTCATGGTAGTAATGCAGATAAGAATTATCACCAAATTGTTGTTGTCTCCTCTTCAGCAAAGCCATGCTTCAGAAAGAACTAGCTGAAAGGCTTAAACCAGCTTCTGCCTCCAGAAGCTGGAAGAAAAAAAAAGTGTTGCTTGCTAACACTACCATCTTATAGCTCTACAAAAATCATTCACAGCTTCTTGCTCAGTTTGGAGGCAGAAGATACCCATTTCCTGATTACTCAACAGGGTCGGAATATGGTCCTCATTCAGCCTGCTAGAAAGAAGCTGCATAAAACCAAATACAGCAGCACTCCTTTCCATGACAGGTTTCAAGAGCCATATATCACCTTCATAGTTTTCTTACATAAAGAGGACAAAATTCTGCCTTTTCACACTGAATATACTTTCCAAGTAGTGGACTGATTCTCATTGCTTACAAAAGATTTAAACATGCTTTAATTAAAGAGACAACCAAGTAGTAGTTCTGGACACATAGGCCATCTGCAAGTACTCCTTGATTAAGGCTACTGATTTGCACTTGCTCCATCAGATGAAGACTAAGAAGGTGGTAGAGCAAGAACAGACAGGATGAGATGTCAACTTTTGGCACATCGTAACTTAGTTCCACTAGACTATTTCCATTCTAACATCCAGGACTTACTCTATGCAAACTTAGTCTTAAGAGATTCTTAAGAGATCATAAAATAATGACATTTATTACAAGAATCAGAGAAATTGCTGAATAAAGACAGAGCTTCTGCAGAGAGCACTGGCGGAAACAAGCTGGAAAAGTTAAAAAGGGACTATGTCATAATCAACATAAAACTACATGAAAGCAGCCAACATACCCTGCTGCTCAACTCCACTCATGTCTTTAGAACCAGTTAATACTATGGTTCTCACACATGAAAGACAGAAATGGAAATAATATTCCAGTGATATCTTTGAAGATTAGCATCCTAATACATGTAATTCAGTTTTTAGAGTTTTAGCTGTAGAATGAGCCATGACAGCTCATTAACCAAAGCTGCCTCAGCACAGCTGAAATTTGCAATTTTCTAACACTATTCCTTTGTATGACAGTCAGCTTAAATTCTTTCAGATAGAAGTTTTCTCACCAAACTCTTGTAAATCCCAAAAAAAGGAACAGCTTGTAAAGAACTAAAATGACCTTTAAAGTTTATTTTAAATTCCTTTCCACAGGTGAAACTTGAATTCAAAAGCTCCATTGCAAGAGATGAGAGAGAGAATGTTACCAGAGTGTTAGGGAGAAGACTTCATCAAGGCTAGCTCAGTCTGCATTAAAATTCTCAGTGGTCCAGAAAACAAAAAAGAAATGCTAATAAGGATTGCACAAATTTTGATACTGTAGCTATTTTATTGGAATTACTTTAAAATTATAGTTAAGATTTCAGTGAACAATCCTTTCTATAAAAGGACAGACTCCAATTCAAGCATAGGTTTTGAACATGTTATTCTAAGACAAGTCACTGAGGATTTAAGCTACAGCTGGAAGAGGTTAATAGTAAAAGAAGCACAGGTACACAGAAAACACTAGATTTAAGACAAAATTACTCTGAGCCTTAAGCAGGCACCACTAGCTACCCACTTGAATCATATCTTCTTTACAGGTCTGAATATAAAATTGGGGTGATAAGTCTGTGCCAAGTGTACTTTAATATAATTCTACAGAAAGCCATCTTTGTGTTTATTCACAAGCTTCTTTCAAAAGTAGGACAACTCAGTCCCATGGTCTCATGGGTTTTGTTCGGTTATTTTTTCCAGCTTTTTTTGCATATTGAAATGTAGTGTTCCCATGTTACATCTCATTATATGGCTTAAAAGATCCATAAACTAGTTTTGTCTTAATACAGTTCTTCAGTTCTTTCAATTACAGGGGATTTTTTTTTTTTTAACAGAAGTGAAAACAGATTTAATCCTTGTGGTCTTCAGCTGATCACCTGTCCAATTTACATACAAAATATCCAAGCTAACTATTGCATACAAAGACAGAATCTGAGCAAGGAAAGCTACTGTTACATTTCAACTCATGTTTATTATCAGGAGCTTGAAATACCTTTTGCAAATCTGAAAGCCTAGTGGAATCAGAGTATAGTAATAACCGCATTAAAAAAACAAAACAGGAATTTGCAAAGCCAGCAATTTTACATTTTCATAAATATTCAATTGCAATATATACTGCTTCCCTAAGAGCTATTATTTTGCTACTATACCCTTTTCAAGAAGAAAACAGGTTCAAGTTTTATGCATG
Organism: Cariama cristata; assembly: GCF_000690535.1. Classification (NCBI taxonomy): domain Eukaryota; kingdom Metazoa; phylum Chordata; class Aves; order Cariamiformes; family Cariamidae; genus Cariama; species Cariama cristata. Next base: position 84,399 of record NW_009597781.1, on the reverse strand, counting down.
CACTCACCTGTGTTATGTTTTAAAAAGCACTCTAAAGTTCAAGTTAACACACCAAAAAACTCTAAGCCTGATTAATTTGTTCCTGTACTTCAGACACCGAGTACAGCATCTCGAAGGGCAAGCTACATATCCAGTGCTGAAGTGACTAGCTACTGCTACAGTTAAACAAAAGGGGTTACTCAGTCAAAAGAAAAGAAAAACAAAGACATTAATAACATGCAATGGAGAGTTTAATTGAAACATGCTCTTTGAAAGGAAAAGAAGCAGATAAAATCTGCCAAGTCGCATAGCACCTGAGTTAGTGAAGGTCCTGGAAAAGGTGGCAGTGGCTCACTGGATGGAGTGCCAGCCGGAAGTTCAGAACCTACTGGTAGCACCTATGGATAACGAAGAGGAAACGCGAGTCCATCAGACACAGAACAACAGAAGGATCAGATACCAAGCTACAGTCAGTCGTGTCATACAACAGAAGCCTCAAACTTTTTTTCTGGAGAGACTTCCTTCCTGGAGAGTTAGCATAGAGTCTTTACAGATTTTTGCAACAAAGTTGGGGGAAATTGTTTGGGTTTGTTTTTTTAATGTAGATTATTTTAAGCAGCCACAATTTCCAGTTCAAACAAGCCGCTGTGTCCAGGAGCAAAGTATCTCAGGGATATTATTTTCAAGTCTGCAAGAAATGCTACTACAATTCTTCCAAAAAGCAATCAAGTTTCCAAGAAGTTTAATTTATAAAAGGGTGCAAGAATGCACTCAATCTCCTTACAACAGATCTATGTTAACTGTCCATTAGCAACAGCAAGCTACGTGCTTCTGGCAAATTGTTCCAAGCAACATGACTTGAGAACAGAACTGTCATGCCTGAGGATGTCTCCACTTGTTGAGAAGCAGATTTATAGATCTCTCACACCAATCTCTTGATCAATCAGTTTTTTTAAACCTGAGGGGTGTTGATGACCCACAGAAGATGACGAGGCCATGCAACTGGGTAGGGGGAAGTCATCCAGGTTATGTGGAAGAGGTTAGAGACTGGAAAGGTTAGAAGGAGGCATCAAAGCCTTCCCGCCAGGTCAGATAGCACATTCCAGTTAGTTATTTCCATTGTTAGGGAAGTGGGAAGTTCTAGGAACTAAGCGATCCATTACACAATTTGCAATTCTTATTCTCATCTGTAATCTTGAGGTGTGATCATGACTTTGAAGTTTGAGAAACACGATAGTCTTATTAGTTATAGCGTTGGTCAGCTGGCTTCCCTTGTACAACAGCAAGCACTGCTGGATATGGGTAATTGGCCCAAAGTGTACTCCAGTCCTCAACAAGCAGAAGCAGTTCTAGCTTGCAGTCATGTTACCACAGCTTAACTTATGGTTCAAACTGCAGTAATAACTGCCTGGTGAAGATACACTCCATAGTCATCTATCCTCCCAAAAA